>NC_138770.1:570298698-570375111 GCF_965119305.1 Pelophylax lessonae | reverse complement strand
CCCTCATATAATACAATTTAATATTTAAACTTTTTTTTTTTTGTCCTTATGACTTTTTTTTGTATGGCCCTGTTCCACTTCCTCCTTTTTTGCCTAGTCAAACATTGTAGCATGTACTCCCATTGACTCAAGGAATATGATTTAACTGTTTGCCTGGAGTTAATTTTTATAAATTGTAAGTTCACTTTTTTTAGAAAACCATACACCCTCAATACTCTTCCAGGCTCTGCTGTACTTACCTCCATGGGTGATGAACTGTCTGCCCACACAGTTAGGGCCATAGATAAGGGGGTGCAACTGGTCCTCCTGTATGGGGCCCAGGCCAGCAGGGGGGCCCAAGCAGCAGGGTGAGTTATATGTGGACAGGGAGGGTGATCAGCAGATGAAAGCTTCTCTTCTCCCTCCTATCCCTGGCTATCAGCTGCTGCAGTGAGCCATACAAGGAATCAGGTCCAGTATTTGCCACCTGCCACGCTGATCACCCTCACTCTGCACCATACATTTCCACCTGCTGCCCAGACCTCCCTGTGTGCCCCCTTCCCATGCAGTGCTGCTGTCTTGCCTCCTCTCCTTCCTGCCAGCAGCTGCAAGCCCACAATAGGATCCTTCAGCGGTGACATGATAGTAATTTACAAATATCTCAATGGTGATCTCAGCATAGAAAAAAACTATTCAGGACACGAGGCCATACAATGCGATTAGAGGAGAAGCGAATTAACCTTAGGCTATGTAAGGGGTATTTTACAGTAAGGGCTATAAGAGTGTGGAACTCTCTTCCACAATTGGTGGTAAGTGTGGGGATTATGGCCACTTTTAAAAGACTCTTGGACATACATCTCCAAGAACAAAACATTCAGGGGTATGGAAAATGAATACATTGACACACACCACACAGGTTGAATTGGATGGACTGTTGTCTTTTTTCAACCTCAACAACTTTGTAACTATGTAACTATGTGACAGTGGGGAAAGGGTTCAGCAAATAATTCATATTTACCAGCCTCTTTCTTTCTTGAATGAACATAATGAGTGATTGATACTGATCACTTACTGTATTCATTCATAACTGAAGCATTGTAAACTGATTTGTCAGCACCAGCACATGACTGATTTCCCCAATCATAATCACTTTGATCAGTCCGTGAAGTCCTACAGAAATAAGGGGAAGAAGAGCGGGGATTTACATTTCCCAAACTACTACATCGGCTGCATAGGTGCTGACAGCTCATCATCCATGAATGTAAGTACAGTGGGGACTGGTAGGGGAAAGGTGTACAGTGTTAGATTACCTTTTCATTGTTTCTGAAAATGGGAACTAACCCTTTAACATTTTACACTTGGCTCTTATACAGTGTGTCAATACAAACCTCTTTCCCCATTAAACAGTTTGAAAGCATCACGGCCAAAGGAGTATTTGCCATAAAGCAATTGAGGGCCAGTGATTAGGACAGTGGAACAAATATAGTGAGGTTAAATCCAACAACAGGAATAAAGGTTTAGGTGTTGTGGCCGCTTAGATGAGGGACAAGAGTTTCTGTTGCAGCTGGAATCTATTGTAAGGGCAAGTTTACATCTTTGGGGTGCATTATGTTGGGTAGATCTGATGGTTAGGGGCGCAGTTCAATATTAGTTCTGTGTACAAAGAAAAAAGTATAGTGCTGTCAATAGAGCATTTCTAGCTCAATTTTTAGAACAATTAGCAGGTTACAAGGCTGGTGACATTAATAGGGGAATATGGACAAAGGTGAAGCATCATTCACATAAGCATAAGGCAGCATGAACTACAATCCTTAATATAAAATTCTTTAAGCCAATACATTAGCAGAAAAAAAGATAGATAGATAGATAGATAGATAGATAGATAGATAGATAGATAGATAGATAGATAGATAGATAGATAGATAGATAGATAGATAGATAGATAGATAGATAGATAGATAGATAGATAGATAGATAGATAGATAGATAGATAGATAGATAGATAGATAGATAGATAGATAGATAGATAGATAGATAGATAGATAGATAGATAGATAGATTAGTATATTGCTCATTGGTACCAACAGGTTTGTATATATAACAAAGTAATTTAAAACCCAGCTCTAGTGAACTAGCTATAGAGGAACAAAACTCACTTTCTGATGCTGTAAAGATATTATTTCAGTAAAATATAAACATTACTACACCTGATATTATACTTCGAAAAATCCAGTTCATTTAAAGAAGCAATGCAATATAAAGTTCAAAATAAAATTAGATTCCTTCAACACATGAGATGCAAATAATAAGTGCTTTAAATAAAAAGCCTTTTATACTTTTTGTAAAGTGCTTATATTGTCTCAGTACTATATAATTTCATATATATTGTAAAAGACAAAGGGCCTGACTTACTAATGACTTTCTCTCATAATTGCAGGAAATTGTGCTAATAGTCCAATTTTCCTTGATTGCGCTATCACAAAAATATTTAGTTAGCTAGGCCTTTTTGTTACTGATCTTTGTCTATTTTTTCCCTTGTACGAAAGAATGACTTTTTGCCTGGCGGTAGCATAGAGGAACTTGCCACATGGAACATGAGCCAGCTGCCTGTCAGTGCAGCTTAGTGTTACTAAAATTCCCTACCAATAAAGGAATGAAACAAGAACTATATTTGACTTCTTTGTCTTATGCTTTGCAAAAATTACACATGGCTGAACGTTTCCAATAAGGCATTTACTTGAACTTGAATAGTTTTAGGCTAAGTGTTATAGACTTCTCAAAATTGAGTGAAAATGGCATTTTTTCATTGATGATATGCTGTGCAGAGGGAAAAAATATAATTTTTTAAAATAAAAAGAATAAAGTATGTATATGAATGCATAGTCAAAACCTTTTAGGGGATTTGGAAACAACAATGAAGGATTTAAACCCCAATTGGGTAATTTTGTTTTATGCCTGTATCATATTATTAAGATTTCTATTCACTTCCTTCCCTGGAGATAAAAATGAAGAGAAATCTTAGTACATGAGGGGAACTCCCATCTCAAACTGTTGCAACCAGAACATTTGTCCCCATTGAGTCTGGTGATGGCTGAAATTGAAAACTTTCAATGTCCCCTTACTTTAGCAACTCTGACAGTGATGAGTCTCCCCAGCAGGAACAAAGAAAGCTACAAAACCTTAACAAAGGGTCTAACCCTTTCCCAACTTAACTATAAAAAACCGCCCCAAAGCTGGCCATGGGTCGATGGGTCATTTTTTTCATTCCAATTGGCTGCACCTACCCATCAACACAACAAAAGTTATCCAACATTCTTGTTCAACAAAAGTTGATTTAGGAATCTGCATCTGCCATGAGTCATAAGAGCTAGGAAAGCTGCTATATCTGCATCCACAGCATCGTATACAGTATAACCTAGCCACAAACCTCAATTACTCTGAATTCTATATCTTTCTATAGCTTTAACTCTTCTGGGAAGGCTGTCCACAAGGTTTAGGAGTGTGTCTATGGGAATATTTGACTATTCTTCCAGAAGCGCAATTGTGAGGTCAGGCACTGATGTGGACTAGAAGGCCTGGCCCGCAGTTTCCACTCTAACTCGTCCCTAAGATTTTCTATCAGGTTGAGGTCAGGACTCTGTGCAGAACAGTCAAGTTCCTCCACCACAAACTCGCTCATTCATGTTTTTATGGACCTTGTTTGTGCACTGACACGCAAACATGTTAAAATAGGAAGGGGACATCCCCCAAACTGTTCCCACCAAGTTGGGAGCATGAAATTGTCCAACATGTCTTGGTATGCTGATGCCTTAGAAGTTCCCTTCACTGGAACTAAGGGGCCAAGTCCAACCCCTGAAAAAAAAACCCACACCATATACTCCCCCCACCAAATGATTTGGACAAGTGGTTCAAGCAAGGTCCATAAAGACATAGGATGAGTAAGTTTGGGGTGGAGGAACTTGACTGATTTCAACCAGATAGAACACCTTTGGGATGAATTAGAGTGGAGACTGCAAACCGGGCCTTCACATCCACATCAGTGCCTAACCTTAAAAATGTGCTTCTGGAGGAATGGTCAAACATTCCCATAAACACACTCCTAAACCTTGTGGACAGCCTTCCCAAAAGAGTTGAAGCTATAAAAGCTGCAAAGGGTGGGCCAACTCAACAGAATAAGACTGGGATGCCATTAAAGTTCATGTGCATGTAAAAGCAGGCATCCCAATACTTTTGGTAATATAGTGTATAAACACTGCTCAAAAAAAATTAAAGGAACACTTTGAAAACATATGAGATCTCAACGGGAAAAAAATATCATGCCTGGATATCTATACTGATATGGAATAGGTAATGTGTTAGGAACGAAAGCATGCCACATCGCTTGATGGAAATTAAAATGATCAACCTACAGAGGGCTAGATTCAAAGACTCCCTGAAAATCAAAGTGAAAAAATGATGCAGCAGGCTAGTCCATTTTGCTGAAATTTCATTGCAGCAACTCAAAATGGTACCTGTATGGCCTCCATGTGCTGGTATGCATGCCTGACAACGTCGGGGCATGCCCCTAATGAGCCAATGGATGGTGTTCTGGGGTATTTCCTTCCAGATCCGGACCAGGGCATCACTAAGCTCCTGAATAGACTGAGGTGCAATCTGGCGGTGTCAGATGGACCGAAACATAATGTTCTAGAGGTGTTCTATTGGATTTAAGTCAGGCATGCCGGGAGCCATTCAATGGTATAAATTCTTTCATCTTCCATGAACTGGCTGCATACTCTCACCACATAAGGACGGGTATTGTCATGCACCAGGAGGAACCAAGGACCCACCAAGGCACCAGTGTGGGGTCCGACAATGGTTCCAAGGAGTTCATCAGATACCTAATGGAAGTCAGGGTGCCATTGTCTAGCCTGTAGAGTTCTGTGCGTCCCTCCATGGGTATGCCTCTCCAGACCATCACTCGCCCACCACAAAACTGGTCATGCTGAACAATGTTAAAGGCAGTATAACGTTCGCCATGGCTTCTCCAGACTCTTTCACGTCTGTCACATGTGCTCAAGGTGAACTTGCTCTCATCTGTGAAAAGCACAGTACACCAGTGGCGGAACCTGCCAAATCTGGTGTTCAATGGCAAATGCCAATTGAGCTCCATGGTGCCAGGCAGTGAGCACATGACCCACTAGAGGATGTTGGGTCCTCAGGTCACCCTCATGCAGTCTGTTTCTGATTGTTTAGTCAGAGACATTCACACCAGTGGCCTGCTGGGGGTCATTTTGCAGGCCTCTGGCAGTCATCATCCTGTTCCTCCTTGCACAAATCCTGCTCATGGTTTAAGGACCTTCTACGGCCCTGTCCTGCTCTCCTAGAGTCTCCTAACCTATCTCCTGGAATCACCTCCATGCTCTTGAGACTGTGCTGGGAGACACACCCAACCTTTTGGCAATGGCACGTATTGATGTGACATCCTGGAGGAGTTGGAGTGCCTGTGCAACCTCTATAGGGTCCAGGTATCGTCTCATGCTACCAGTAGTGACACTGACCCTAGCCAAATGCAAAACTAGTGACAAACAGTCAGAAAAGATGATTAGGGAAAAATATGTCAGTTGCTTCCACCTCTAAAACCATTCCGGTTTTAGAGGTCATCTCATTGTTGCCTATCTAGTGCACCTGTTGTTAATGTTATTAACACCAAAGCAGCTGAAACTGATTAACAACCCCTTCTGCTACCTAACTGATCAGATCAATATCCCAGGAGTTTAATTGACTTGATGCTATACTCTGATTAAAAAGTGTTCCCTTAAACTTTCTGAGCAGTGTTTGTGTGTGTATATATATATATATATATATATATATATATATATATATACCTACAAATACCTTTTTTTGTGTGTATTTCCATCAGTCGCATGCCCATTACCTTTTTTTTTTGGGTGATAGCTGCAAGGGCTGAGGGCAGAAAGACTTAGCAGAGCTCAGCATCTACTGCCAGCATAACATGACCTCTATTTTCTTTTGAGGAGATTAGAATTACAAAGGTGGTGGGCATAGACAGTCAGAAGAGCCCAGTATTTTCTGCTAACATCATGCCTCCCCATTGGAAGCGGCCACCATGCTACTGAACTGACTGGGCTGATGGTGAGGCTACATGAGCCACTGTTAGTCGTGTTCTTCTGAACGTCCCAGTAGGAATAGCTGCCAGTGATTCAATCCAGTGACTAAGAGCACCTTAAGAACATGTGAGTGGATAGCATTGTCACCCTATTGCAAGACGCAATAGATGCTGGCCTAAACTGGTGGGAACAACAGGTAATTTTGCCAAATCTATAACTTGCAATCTAGATGAACCTATAGAACTAGAAAGATAATGCACTTTTAATCTCAAGATTTATAAACACGTTAAAGTTAAGTAAACCCTAAATTTATGTTTCAGTATATTTTGCATCAGTTGTGACTCTTTATTCTATAAAGTGTAGCTGTGTTCACTCTGAATACCCAATCACACGTATATGAAATAAATAAACAGGAATTTTGCTTTTCACATGATTGGATAATTGAAGTATGACCCTTGTAATCTGTTCTGTTTGTCTATTTATGCCTGTTGTTAATGCTTCTCTATAAAGTGTATAGACACATATAATAGATACAATCATATATAACATACACCGGTAGAGCCAATATTCCCAACTACCAATAAAGCTATTATACATAAATTAATTTTTTTTTCTTTTTATTTATACATCACGTGAGACATAAAATACAAGGGCAGCAATAAGAAGAACCTGGAGTAAGACAATGGTATATTTGTTCTGGTTGGTTCAGTCTGCCACTGGTGTGGGGAGCCCCTGACCAAAAGATAAAAGAGCACAATTTAATTTATTGGTATTGTCCTAAAATACATCAAACGTGTTTTGGGGTCAAAGGGGGATTTCCTTAAGCCCCGTACACACGTACCGATCGTCGGCCGACAGAACGTCCTACAAATGTTCGCGGCTGGTGTGTTTGTTGTTTGTCTGTTGAAAAGTGCTCAAAACTTGCCCAGGACATTTGTCTTCCGACAGAAAATGACGTCACTACGTTCCACGCACGTTCGCCGCTACAAAAGAGGAAGTGAGTGTTTGGCCGTGACCCTTCTGGGCATCTCGCGCTGATTTCGGTAGCATTTGTTTGGTTGACGACATTTCGCTATTTTCCGAGACATCGTTCGAGAATTTATTATGGCGACCGTGAATTCGTCCGTTGCTGTCGTTAGTGTTGGAGTTTTGGCTCTGAGACGACGTACGAGCAATAGGAAGAAGAAGCGGACCTCCTGGACGAAAAATTGGTTGCTTAACCGTGATCAATTTTCTCATATGTCCTTGCTGAGGGAGCTCCAGGAAAATAATCCTGATGACTTCAGGAATTATTTGAGGATGACGGATCCCATCTTTTACCGTCTTCTTGCCCTGGTGTCCCCCTATATTCTGAAGCAGGATACTTGTATGCGGCTTGCAATTACTCCTGAGCAAAGGTTAATTGCGACGTTGAGGTATCTTGCAACAGGGAGAAGCCTGCAGGATCTGAAGTTCACCACAGGCATCTCCCCCCAAGCTCTTGGAGTCATCATCCCTGAGACCTGCTCTGCCATCATCAAGGTCTTGCAGAAGGACTATATCAAGGTATGTTTGATTTTTTACATTACATTACATGTATTACTAGTTTCACCCGAATTATGATGTTTTTGGATGTACAGCAATTGACACAGGCCATTATTTGTAAACTACCCTCTGTCCGCATGCACATAGTAGTAAAGATGTAGATTATCTTTAACCATTTGTAAAATTACCCACTAACCACCCCACCATTCTCTCCTATGTGTCCCTAAACGCATTGCCTGTTAACAGTATGTCGAATTTTTCAAATTTTATTGCTTTCCCTCAAACAATTATTCCTTGGCCAATGTTTTAGTACCTAGTTAATGATTTATCTAAAATACATCAGTCCATCCATTCCCACCTATGATTCTGTATGTTTATGTAATGATGTTAAAACCTTCACTGACCACAAGCCCTTATTGATGTATAAATGCCCAGTTTTACTTACCCATCCCCCACCCACATGCTAAATCTCAAAGTCAGCATATACCAAAGCTCAAGTTCAGAGGTCTTCAAACTATGGCCCTCCAGTTGTTCACGAACTTCAATTTCCATCATGCCTAGTCATGTCTGTGAATGTCAGAGAATTACAAGGCCTCATGGGATGTGTAGTTCTGCAACAGCTGGAGGGCCGTAGTTTGTAAATCTCAGCTCTAGCTGGTGAGTATAATGGGCCATACACACTAGAAGATTGTCAGAACAATTTATCCTTCCGATTTACCAAAACCAAATAATATGAGGTCCAACAAACACTTTCAAATCCTATGCAATCTGGTAGGCCCTTGCACTACATAGAAAAGGTAAATCTGCACGAAAAAGTCTTCAGAGAATCTTCTAGTGTGTATGGCCCTTTACAATATAAGAACAATAGGAGGTTGAAAATAAATGTATGTAGATGTTACATCCCCATATCCAAACCTTTGCCTTCCTGTTGTTTATTTTTTTAGCAAGTTGCATAAGCATTTAACAGACAACTGTGTGTGTAATTAATAATGTGATGTGCTCAAGCACTAATTTTTTTTTTTTTTTTTTTCCCCCACAGTTTCCTTCAAACGCAGAGCAATGGCTGGAGATTTCTGATCAATTTCTGGAGAAGTGGAATTTTCCCAATTGTGGGGGTGCTATTGATGGGAAGCATGTCCGCATTGTCCCCCCTCCGAATTCCGGCACATTTTATTATAATTATAAAGGTTTTTTTAGTATAGTCATGCTAGCCATAGTTAATGCAAACTATGAGTTTATTTTTTTGGATATTGGCAAAAATGGCCGCAATTCGGATGGGGGAGTTATTGATCAGACGGAGTTCGCTCGTCGTCTAAAGAACGGCACTCTGAACCTGCCATCCAGGGAGCAAACTGTTGAGGGTATGAGCTTTGTGTTTATCGCAGATGAGGCTTTTGCGCTTGGGGAGCATCTCATGAAGCCCTACCCTCAGAGGAACCTCACCCCAGACCAAAGGATTTACAACTACCGGTTGTCCAGAGCTCGCAGAGTTGTGGAGAATGCCTTCGGGATAATGGCCAACCGGTTCCGGATATTCCTGACGTCCATAAACCTGGCACTGTACAAAGTGGATAATGTGGTCTTGTGTTGCTGCATTTTGCACAACTTCCTACGCAGGAATGCACAAAATTATGTATTGCAGCAACTGGATACTGACCCTGCTATGCCAGGTACAAGTGGAGAGGCCCAACCTTCTAACCAAGTGGAGTCCATGACGTCAATGGAAGTTGGACGGTCAGCATTGGCATCACACAGGGCCCGTCAGATCCGCCAGGAATATCTGGACTATTTCGTGGGGAGAGGAGCTGTGTCCTGGCAGCAATCACTGTCACACACCCATTAATCTTGTTAAATATTGGACACACAAGATAAATGTCAGAGATATATTATTTTTCAACACATTAAAAAAAAATTGCAATGATTCAGTATTGTGGATTCTAATCATTTGGGCACATATGCCAAACACAATTATTTGGGTTAATCATGTGTTATATATGTGTGACTTTGGAAGGGTTAATACATTCATCAGTGTGTTTCTTTACTGTAGTCTCTCACCAGCTGATCCAAAGTGATGATGGCCATGTGTTATTTTTGAGCCAGTGGTGTAAATACAAGGGCCTTCTGCACCCCACAAAATTTACACAAACCCTGTCACATTGAGAACTAGGTCACACCCATGGTTCATCTAATGTCACCTTACATTGGTGGTTCTTGTCCAGAAGTTGCCCATAGTATATATTTAATATAATACATTAGGGTATTAACAACGTACCTACACCTGTTATGTTGTGTTCATTTATGACATCCTTCTCACTGCCCACCAATGTTAGGATATGTCAGTGTTATGTGAAACTTGATCATTGTTCATCTCAAAGTGTTATATATATAAGTAATGGAAAGTGAACTAGAGCAACGAACAAGCAATACACTATAGATTACACTGATCTCCCTACACTGCCAATATCAATGCCATATTGAATCCTAGGACTGCTAGTACCTTGAGTGTTGAGTCACACTTATGCAATGTGGGAAGTCTGCGACTTTGCATCCTTCCTGCATCGCATAAGGGTGACCCACCACTTACTTTTTCCACAGGATTGTATTACACAAGTCTGAAGAACTGTGCCATCCAATCCTGATACATCAGAAATAAAGGGTCATGTGCGACTTGTGTGCGTGTTCAGTGTGAATGTAGCCATACAAAGTGTATGTCTCAATTCGCACTACACTCGCACAAAAGTCACACATGATGCATTTATTCAGCTGCATCAGGATAGGATTGCACAGTCGTTCACACTTGTATGATCCAATCCTGTATGAAATGTCAGATCGCACTGTGATATGCGTATAAACGGTTGGGATCTTTAACATTTCATTGACACCTCCAGCAACTCGCATATGGCAGTGTCCAAAATGCTTTCATTAACATGTAAATGTGGGAATAGGACAGCCATCATACATGTAATGCTTCTTTACACAGCTTTAGATCTCGACCCCCCCAACGAAAGTCAAATAAAGAATGGAACACACATTGTTGAATGTACAAAATTTTTTTTTCAAAACATTCACAGGGTTAGGGTTAGGGTTAGGGTTAGGGTTAGGGTGTTTTCAAGTTTTTTTCCCAAACGTGGGTACACTCTTAACAACTGAGTGCCATCAAGATATCATAAAATATTAAAAAACTTTTGTAAGAAAAGGAACCAATAAAAACATAAAAAATGTCTTTAAAACTTTTTAAAATTTGGCAATCATGTCGACAAAATCTCGCATTTTTGATTGCAATGCCGTTGCTGTTTCCTTGATTTGCTCGAGGTCTGAGCAACATTGGAGTGCCTCACGGGTTAGTTTTGCTAAAGTGCAAGTAGGTAAATCATGATCTGTAAAAAAATATACAACTGAGTCAATGTGAATCACCTACATGAGGTCATAATCGAGAAACATTTGGTGTCCAGGTTATTTTTAATTACTCTCGAGTTAATACCTACCCTGTTCTTATGCTCTTTTGCCCTAGGCTCTTCTTCTTCCTCCTGTCCTCCTCTGATCCTGTTGCTGATGATTCTGCCGGTCTCCTGAGCTTACTATATATTCATTAGGAGTGTGAACGCATGATGACGTCATTGTGAGGGCATGGTCGTAATGTATATATATTAAGCTGCAGAGACCAGAGACGGGCAGAATGCACGGCAACAGCATCAGATGAGGACAGGAGGAAGAAGCAGAACCTAGGGCAAAAGAGCAGACTACATAAGAGCAGAAGATTGCACAGCAGAAGAGTGGAGAGGAGAAGATCCAAAGAGCAGAGTGGAGAAGACCGGATGAAGATATTTAAGAACATTTCATAAACGTCTCCTGTCGTTATTCACATACACTTCCATTTATGTGGTTAATGTGTAGGGGTACTATGTACCCCATACCCATTCACACAGTGATTGGTGTCCGGGATCTGGGGGCCACCCTTTGTTGAAGGTTGCTTCCAAAGTCCTAGGAACCCCCTGGCCGCATGACCCCCCAAAACCACCAGACAGGGTTGTGGGGATGAGGCTCTTGTCCTCCTCTACATGGGAGTAAGGTGCTTTTGGGTGTGCGGTGCAGAGGCCCCCTGGCCCAAAGCAACAAAACCCCCCCATGTTGAGGGCATGTGTCCTGCTGTGGTCCAGGGGGTGTTTGTTCCGCTTGCTCGTTCTCTTTCCTGGCCTGACAAGCTGCATGCTTGTATAAGGGTCTGGTAGGGGTTTTGGGGGTAACCCACGCTGTTTTTTTGTTGTGGGCATACCCTCAAACTCAATACCACACACAAAAGGCCTGGTTGTGAACTTGGGGGGACACCCACGGTGGGTTCTTCAATTTTTTGGTGTAGTTCCCCCTCAAAAATCTTCACAACGCAAGTGGCCCCGCAAGTCAGAGCATCCTGATCCGACTTACGGTGCGACTTCCATTCAAATAAAGAGGCTCCCATAGGGAACTAGTGTTGTAAATTGGAGGCTAAAAATAACACTGATAAAAATCATTCTGAAAAAACCTACGTGGGCACACAATTGGCTCTTGGACACTTGGTCCGGGATCCTCAAGATTTTGGGAAGTGGCTTCCACGCTGCTTGGCAAGTTGCCAGGAGATCTGGGTTCTGAGCTGGCTGGGGATGCCACATCCTGGCATGATGCAACATCTGCAATGTAAATTTGTAAGGGAATACAAGAATATAAGGTTAAACAATCATTGCAAATACACATATTTCTATGATCCCACTACACAAAAATCTGTGACTACCAACCTTCTTGTTGTTCTGGTGTCTGGTCACTTGTTGGCTCCACCAGAATAACCTCAGGCATAATGTCTTCATCTACATAATACAAAACATTGGCCATATCATAAAAGTCACAAGAGGTACATTTGTTAGGACATGGTGCCCTGCTTGATAGCTCTTTCAGTAACAAATATGAAGACATGTACATGGTTATCTACGAAAAATATGGTACATTAATGTTTGACAGTGCATAGGAACCAATTACCTTTAGTCGAATCTGTGCCACCATCTGGGCCCATGTCCTCCTCTTCTTCCACAACTGCCGATGGAGCTGCCAAACCTCTCCTCCTCCTTTCCCATTGTTTGGCACGGAGTTTACGTTTTTCTCCTATTTAAAGGTTTGAATAATAATCTGTGATTAATAGGAATGTTTGCTGAGAAGATTCGTGCAGGAAAGAACGTTCGTTGCAACACAATACATATATTTTTAACTATGGCTTCCTGACTTTTAATGTCATATACTAAAACATCAACAATAGATCGATCTAATCACGACATGACAACTAAAATGAGTAATCTAACTTTTTACATAGACATTATAATCTAGACATGTTAATACAACATACACCAAATTATAAAAAACATATTGCATGATTAAAAAAAAAAAAAATTAAATAAAACTTACTTTTTTTCAAAATCCGATGGATTTGGGAAAGCTGATCCTGCTCACGGTGTTTCAGGTCAGACCACCGTTTACGAATCTGATCTTTCGATCGCTCCACACCGAATTTTTTTACCAAACAGGCCACCACCTTATCCATGATGCCATCTTTCCTGGCATTGGGCCGATCGTAATTTGCCAACTTGCCATCATAGTCCATTTTTTCTAAAATGGAGACCATCTCCACCATTTCTGGCTTTGACATGGGTGTAGCCCTTGATTTTCTGGTGGCCCAATCACTTCGGCCCACACTAATTGAGCTCCCAGATTGTTGAGACATTATTCTTGATTACAAGATTTTTCCACTGCTTCAGGTGTGAGTGTCGCATGTAGGCCTGATCTTCGGCACGTACACACCCCTGCACAAGCCCGCCACTGGAGGAGGAGTTGACGCCTGCGCTGTATTTAAAGGACGCAAGTTCGTTCGGCCGACGATTCGCTAGCGGACATATCGAGGGTTGGAGCACGATCGAGCGGCGAATCACGACTTTTCCCCACAAACAAAGGTACGACTCTTTTAATAGAAAGTGTGTGTTTTGGGCCCTATACAGCTTTTATTAGGAATATCTTTATTATGTGCCAAAATACATGCTATTTTAATATGTTTTGTGTTGTGTTGTGTCTTGCAGGCATATACTGTCCTGCAATATGGTGGACAATTACACCACCCACAACTTTCTCATCAGTTTCATTGATGAGTACAGGCAACTGCCGTGTTTGTGGCAAGTGAAGTCGGCAGAATATAAAAATAAGAAACTAAAAAAACAGGCCATGGAACATTTGGTGGCCTTCTACAAGCCCGTCTGTCCTGGGGCAAATTTTGATTATATACGCAAAAAAATAAACAGCATTCGCACTGCCTACAGGCGGGAGGTCAAAAAAATAGAAGATTCCACCCAGTCTGGAGCAGGTGCACAGAATGTACATGTACCACGGCTGTGGTACTATGATAACCTGCGGTTCCTGGCAGACACCTTGGAATCCAGGCCGTCAATTTCTACGCTGCCTTCGACTTCGGCAGAGGGCTCAGTGTCTGTAGATCCAAGCCAGGATGAGGATTTCCTGGAGGAGAGTTTTACTCAGGTATGGCATTTCACAATATATTGTCTGCTAAAATGTAATCATGTAACAAAATTATAAGCTAAACCATAATTGACCCTTTATGTAAACGGGCATAGCAAGGGGTTGGCATGACAGGCAACCGCCAGGGGCGCAGGCCAAGGGGGGTGGGTCACAAAAACATTGGCATTGTTTTAGTGTTTATTTTAACAATCCACTCAGCCTGCACACCCCAGAACCCCCAGTTTGCAGGCGGATTCATGCAGGTGTAAAACATTGAGAGCTGCTTCATGCAGGTGTAAAACATTGAGAGCAGCTGAGCCAAAAGACCAGGAGACTGAGACTGCCTCTCACTGCATCCCCAGCACACCTCTGGTCTTACAAACACTGCTGCATCCCCAGCACACCTCTGGTCCTAACAAACACTGCTGTAGCCTCAGCATTCCTCTGGCTCAACCTTTTTTAATACAAAACTAACAGCTCCTGCAAATGATCCATCCATCCTTGCTTCCATGTCTCTGGTCTCTCACTCTGGGTCAGCAAGGCAGGTGGCTTCCTTATTCCTGTTTCCCTGCACTGCTTCACCCTCAATGCCCTACATCAAGCACTCTGCAAGTTCAGGCCCCTCTCTCTCTGCAACCCCCTCCTCTCTCTCTCACACCCCCTCTTTCTCTCCCTCTCTCTAGCTCTCAACCCTCTCTTTCTTTTTCACACCTGAGACAATGATTGCCCACTAGAGAGCTCTACACTGGGCAAACAAGGGGCAAATTAGAAACTTTTAATGCCCTTTAATTTTTTTTTGGGGGGGTGGGTTACAGTTTTACATTGATCTTGGGGGGGGGTTGTTGCCAAATACAGCTCCTCAATAAGGGCACTGGAGACCCTAGATACGCCACTGTATGTAAAGTCTGCTATTTGTTCACAATAATATAACAAACATGACTTTTTATATACACTATAACATTCTAATCAATTGTTCATTTCATCAACAGGGAAGTGTCACTGAGGAGGAGCCAGGTTGCAGCCAGGAGCCTGGGGAGCCTGCGGAGCCTGAGGAGCCTGTGGAACTATTTCCACCACCACCTCCTCCTGCCAAACGGAGGCAAAAGAGGAAGCACGTGGATGATATCACAGACAAATTTATCCAGGAGGCCACCATAGCCCTACGTCGGAAACCGGAGGCCAATGAGTCCTTCGGCAACATGACGGCAAAAATTTTGGATAAGGTGGACCTCAGGCAGTGTCAGTATGCCAGAAAAATT
Source organism: Pelophylax lessonae (assembly GCF_965119305.1). Taxonomy (NCBI): domain Eukaryota; kingdom Metazoa; phylum Chordata; class Amphibia; order Anura; family Ranidae; genus Pelophylax; species Pelophylax lessonae. The sequence goes on along the minus strand of NC_138770.1, from coordinate 570,359,714 downwards.
ATCCTCGATGTGCTGCAAAAGGCTGAAAACGGGATCCTTAATGAGCACAGCCATGCATGCCAGGAGCACCCGTGCCCTCCACCTCCACCTCCACAACACCCACCACCTCGCCAAATGCCACATGGCCAGTGGCAATATGGCCAGCAGGATCCAAACCTGCCCTCATGGCAACCTGATTTCAGTTACCAGCAACTTTAATTTTTGTAACCCCCTATTATTTATTTTACCCCTGTTTGCCAGTTTCTAGTTTAATTTTGTCCAAATGGACCTTTTTTATGTTTAGTTATACGGAAAGTATTGATGTTTTCTTTGGTTTTTTTTGCTGAGATACAAAAAATAAAGAAAATGAAAATAAAAAATGGCCTATCTGAATTTGTTAACATGTTTAATATTGTGCATAACCTGAAAAATATGTTTTAGACATTAATTCAGACAAGAATAAAGGGTCATATCAATAGTTAGATCTTTGCTGTTTACAAAATAATAATGGTGAAGAGTTCAAATTATTTAATTATAAAATTTGATAGAACAGATAGAATAGACAAACATTATCTTCATCATAACAGAACACATGCCTTTTGATTAGAAAAGTATGGCATTATGAGCAGCATCTTCCTTCTTCTCACATTTATCAAGATGAGCATGTGCTCCGCATTTCACCTATTTCTTGGACTGCCGCGAGCCGAAAGTTCTTTCTGAATAAAATGATGAGTTTACTAGAGAAAATTCTTCCGGGAACTCATTTGGTTTGATCATGCGTGTTGGGATTTGTAGCTGTGTGTCGGCTGAATTCTGTACTGACAGGCGAACAATCGTCCGTTCTGGTGTCCGCAGACAAAAATTTTCATGTTTGCAAGAAAGACTTTTGTCCGCGGATTGTGCGCAGACAGCTGTCGGAGGCACCATACTAACACGCGTACAATCGGCAGATCTTTCGTCCGCCGACGTTTGTATGCCGACGATCGGTACGTGTGTACGGGCCTTTAGACCCTCAAAACGTGTTGGCTGTCTTTTAGCACAATACCAATAAATTAAATTGGACTATTATCTTTTAGTTTGGCGTTCTTTCCATGCATGCACGTTTTTTTTCTTTTTCTGGTAACCTGCTGGAGGACCCACTGGCAGGTAGCCTTGTCTGTCGTGAGCAGCCAAACATGAGTCAGTGGGCTCTTCAAATGTTTTTTGCACTCTTCCTACTTCATTTAATTCATACTTTAATTTATCCCAGCCCAAGTCGCAGTGCCTCTTGGATGTCCTTTTTCTTCACTGGTGTGGGGAGAGCGCTGTATGGTTGGAGGCGATATAAAAAGAAGATACCATGTTGCTTTTAAAAAACATTTTTAATACCTTGAAAAGGATTGATCATACAATATAACGCTGTTTGAAAGACTTGATAAGTATTACCACAGGTGGTGGCATTCAGAGACTTTTGGGATGATTTATTAAAGGCAAATAGACTGTGCACTTTGCAAAGTACAGTTGCACTCTGTAAGTCCAATTGCTCCAGATCTTAGTAAATAAGCAGAAGCTTTGCAGACTTCCACCATCCAATCATGCAAAAATGCAGTTTTTTTCCTTGCATGTGTTTGGGTATTTTTTGAGTGAAAGTGAAGCTTTACTCCATTTACTAAGCTCTGGAGAAACTACTCTTGCAGACTGCCACAGCACTTTGTAAAGTGCACAGTTTATTTGCCTTTAGTAAATCAACCCCTCTATGTATAATAGATGTTTTGGAAATTTAATTTATTGAGTCTATTGGTGTATGTGCCTATATTTAAATGTATGGATGATTGAAGTGTAACTTTGCTGAATATCTGAATGAAGATTTTCACCTTGAGTAAATCAGCTTTATTGCGTTTTATAAAGCAAATATTTTTTTCAAATATCTATTGCAAATTTTCTTACCTGGAGATCCTGCCAATAACAGCACATCCTATTGCAGGCTGAAATGCTAAGCAATTGGTGTTGATTTACTAAAGACTAATAGACTGTGCACTTTGCAAAGTGCAGTTGCTCCAGGGCTTAGTAAATGAGATAAAGCTTCCCTTTGCAAAGAATACCCAATCACATGCAAGGAAAATTAAAAAAACAGCATATTTGCTTGCACATGATTGGATGATGAAAGTCAGCAGAGCTTCTGCTCATTTACTAAGCTCTGGAGCAACTGTACTTGCAGAGTGCAACTGCACTTTGCAAAGTGCACAGTCTATTTGTCTTTAGTAAATCAACCCCAAAGTGTTTCATTTATCAGCAGCATTGTCAGCCTACTGCATTCACTTCTTCATTTGGCCACTGGGCTGCCAATTAGGTCTATCAGATAGACAGCCCAATGGTAAACTGAAGGAGTGCACACAGCAGACTGACAATGCTGCTTTTATTTGCAAGTTACAGTTATTTAGTGTTTTTAGCCTGTATTAGGAAGTGCTATTACTCAAAGGTTTTTCAGGCAAGAAATGTTGCAATACATTCACAAAAAAAAAAAAAGAAGAAATTGATACAAAAAAATACTGGAAATAGATTTTGGGTATACATGAAGTATAATTATTATTAATATTATATAGGATTTATGTAGCACCAACATATCATTTCAAAGTGTATCAACATTTCGTTATATTGTTCACCTCACCAAACTATATTCTATTCACATGTTATATAACATATATCCCACAGGAAGTAAAACAAAAACCCCATAAAGCTACTGTTTTTATCTCCACACTGAAACTTAGACATATTTCCACTTACCAGGAACAATAATTTTATATCTATCTATCTATCTATCTATCTATCTATCTATCTATCTATCTATCTATCTATCTATCTATCTATCTATCTATCTATCTATCTATCTATCTATCTATCTATCTATCTATCTATCTATCTATCTATCTATCTATCTATCTATCTATCTATCTATCTATCTATCTATCTATCTATCTATCTATCTCTATATATCTATATATATATATATATATATATATATATATATATATATATATATGTACATAGATAGATAGATAGATAGATAGATAGATAGATAGATAGATAGATAGATAGATAGATAGATAGATAGATAGATAGATAGATAGATAGATAGATAGATAGATAGATAGATAGATAGATAGATAGATAGATAGATAGTAACTTTAGGTACAGACTGGCTTTGATATTATACCGGCTATTTCCATTCCCATAGGTACAAATTCACAGAATAATATTGAGGGTTGAAACATTCCTTTTAACTTGACAAGAAAATGTAAAGGTTAATCTGACTAGTATTTTTGGTAATTTAGTTATTCACTTGTTTCCAGAAAAAGGAAACATAATATATACAGTAAAAACGTAAAACATTGTAAAAACATAAAATATTGTAAAGTCCAAAAATTTACAGGAGACACTACATCAAAAGGATAGTTAACTCTGACTTCTGGTTTAACAAACAATGCATACATTTTGTGATACTTAGGCCTCATTCACAAGGGTGTACCTATGCATATACATGTGCAAAGCAGTGAGACTATTGCAAGTCCTCCAGTACAATATCTTCTCCAGTACAATAGTGACATCACTAAATCACTCCAAATCTTGTAATAATAGCAGTCAGAGTCAAGAATAATCTTGCACTGCAAATGCACAGCTGACGCTGGTAGGCAGAGGAGGCGTACTGCTATTTACAGGAGGAATTCAAGAAAAAGTCTTCCAGGGCATTGCTTAGACACAATAAACATTTCTAGATGTTCCCTACAAGATAGTAAATCTTATATTTTTGAGTTCAAACCTACCTCAAGATGAGCCACACCAGGGATGACAATTCTTTCTATGCTTTTGATAGTATACCTGGTGTTCCTATATAACAAAACATATAGAAGAGCTAGTTGAATTTTGCTCCATGGTATTTTATTATTCAAAGCATCTGAGTGAGACATGACTGAATTGCATATTTATGACTTTATATTGTAAATACCAGTTACCATCTGGAAAACCACAATGTTATTTATGTCTGCTGTACTCCACAGCAACAAAATATCAAAGAAATGTTATGAAAATGACGTTCAGTTTTCTATTATTTTACACTGAATAAAAGCCTTACACATAAAATGGTAAGTTTAAATATGTGCTTAGAAGATATTGTGAATATAGAAATATGGGCTGTTTGTTGTTACTTCTTTACAACTTTGGAGCAGGTTTGGCAATATTCTTCTGAAATACACATTTTTGGTATTCCTATTGAATAATGCTAAAGTATAAAGATACCATACATCCCAGATCAGAAGTTCCAAGAACTCACACAAACAGTTGGTAGGACATATTTGGGTGTGGCCCAATAGTTTTGAATGGCACCTTAACCAGCATCATTGCTTGCGCAGGGAACCTAGGGCATATGCCCTCCATCTCATGTGGAGTGTCCCAGGTCCATAACTCTGCAGCCGCCAGCAATATTTTTTATTCTAAATTCTGTGGTTTCTGATTGGCACTGCAACCGATGGCAGATTTCAGATATCACAGCAGTCTTGCAGTTCAGAACCAATGGAGACTCCTCTTCTCTGATGTATCACATGGCGCAGCCAAGGGAAGGACTTCCCTTCATTCCAAACTATTATGGTATCCGAGGTCTGGAAACCTGAGACCATAGGGTAGTGGAGGTATGCACTCATTTATTGTGGAATAATGTGTACTGGAGGGATGGAGAGGGGAGAGAGGTGTACTTTTTGGGTTGGAGAGAGAGAGATTTGTAGCTGAGGGTGGGGGTTGGAGGGGGAAGAGATGTGTACTGGGGATTGGAGAAGGGAGAGATGTGTACTAGGGAGGTTGGAAAAGGGAGAGATGTATAGTTTGGTGGATGAAGTGGGGGTGAGATGTGTACTGTAGGGTGGGGGGAAAATATGAACTGTGATGTTGAAGTGGGAAGAGATGTGTACCTGAGTGTAAAATGTGTACTGATGGAAGATTTGGCTGCTGTACTTTGTGTAAGGCATGCTGAACAGTACAGTACACACCCTGACCCCTGCACTCTGTGTTATATACTCCTAACCCCTGCACTATGTGCATTATGTACTCCTGAACCCTGTACTCTCTGCTTTACATACTCCTGACCCCTGCACTCTCTGCGTTATGTACTCCTTAACACTGCACTTTGTGCGTTACATGCTCCTGACCCCTGTACTCTGTGCATTACATACTCCTGTCCATTGTACTTTGTGTCTTATGCACCCCTGACCCCTGCATGGAGCATATTTGGTGGGTACAAGGACAGTAGTATTTGTGTATACATAAAGAAGGCTCAGATTTAAATAAACCATGCCCCTTTAAGAGCCTTTTGACTGTTTATGGACACCACTATTCAGCATGGTGCACTGCTACATGCATTGCCTACTACCGTTCCCAAGGTTGTCCAAGGTTTTTAACAAACTTAACAATGTCTCTGACCCTAACACACAAACACACTGAAAACAAATGCCAGGTGGAGGGACCAAAACACAATAAAAACACATAGATTGCCTTGTGGTGTGCTGAAAAAATAAGCCTGGTGCATTTTTCTTTGTCTGTGAGTTTGCATTAAGGACCCCTAGAAAGATGATTTAACCACTTAAGCCTCGGAAGATTTTACCCCCTTCCTGACCAGGGCCTATTTTGCGATTCGGCACTGCGTGACTTTAACGGACAATTGCGCGGTTGTGCGACGCTGTACCTAAACAAATTTGACGTCCTTTTTTCCCACAAACAGAGCTTTCTTTTGATCACCTGTGCAATTTTATGATCATGCGCTATAAACAAAAAAAGAGCGTCAATTTTGCAAAAATAACAATATTTTTCACATTTTTTTATATGAAATTCCCCCAAAAAATGTAAAAATCAAATTTTTTTAACATTTTAGGCCAATTTGTTTTATGCTACCTATGTTTGGTAAAAAAAATTGCAAAAAGTGTATTTTGATTGGTTTGCGCAAACGTTATTGCGTTTACTAACTAAGGGAAAGATTTTTGTCATTTTTGTTGTTTTTTTTTTTAACGAGTAATGGCGGCGATCTGCGATTTTTTTTGCTGGACTGCGACATTGCGGCGGACAGATTGGACCCTTGAGTGACATTTTTGACACTTTTGGGGTTACCAGTGACATTACTGCAGTAATCAGTGCTATACATATGCATTGTTACTGCAAAAAATGACACGGGCAGTGAAGGAGTTAACTCTGTTGGAGAGGGAGGGGTTAAGTGTGTCCCTAGGGGCGTGTTTCTAACTGTGATTGGCTGTGGCTACTAGTGTAAGAACAGAGATCAACGGTCCTACATAGTAGAACCGTGTGATCTCCATTCTTACACAGGGAATAATGATAGGCGGCTTTGTTTACATTAGCCGTCTGACCTTCTTCCGGGGTAACGGACGATCGCGAGTGCCCGGCGGACATCGGGTCCGCCGGGCACAAGCGCGGGGGGGTCCGTGACCGCACGGGAGCGCGCCTCTGGTGGCCCACTCTCGCTCCCTAGAGCCTCACAGGATAGCGACGTCGCTTTGCCTGTGACGTTGCTTTGCCTGTGAGGGGCTGACCGCCGCAGTAAATAGTCGTGCGGCGGTCGGCAAGCGGTTAAAAGCAATGCAGCAAAAGGGTACATGACGAAAATGTAGGAAAAACTTTGAGTAAGCCAATACACCATGATGCTAGTGTCTTTTAGAACAGAGCTATCAGCACAAGTGTTAGCAATCAACATTGCTGCTTCCCCTACAAGACAAGGTGAGTATAAAGATCCTTTACCCTACCTTCACCTATGCGTTTTTTTCAGAAACGCACTACAGTCCATTTAACCTGGTTTCCTATGGAACACGTTCACATCTATGCGTTTTTCAGCCGGTGCGTTTTTGGAAAGTGTCGGGGACTTTTTTTTCCCGCAGTAGATTGCATTTTGTGTGTAATAGACTTCAATGGAGTTGCACCAGAAATGCAAGTGTTGCGTTTCTGATAAAGGTTTCTGCCCCCCACCCTAAAGAACCTTGTCCCCATGTTGAAGGGCCTCTTCCCACAACCCTGGGCTGTGGTTGTGGGGGGCGGGGTCTGCAGGCAGAGGGCTTATCGGTATATGGAAGCCCCCTTTAACAAGGGGGCCCACAGATCCCACCCCCCCGCCATGTGACTCAATATGGGGTACATAGTACCACTACCCATTCACTAAAAAAGTATAAAAGTAAATAAAGACAGGAGCCAGTTTTTGACAATTCCTTTATTAAAAAAAAAAAAAAAAAAATGTCCCCTGATGTAGATCCATCACCAATCACGCCACTGTCCATACCCGAAAAAAGAAAAAGCTCTGCTCTCCATGAACGCTCCTGCGGACTGCCTCTGACATTTCTTAAATAGCTTTGGGGCAGGGCCACCTGGAGATGTCACCTGGTAGCACTATCCCCTGTGACTTTATTAACCAGTGCATGCTGGTCTGCTGACGCCACAGGGGGTGGTGCCACCAAGTGACATTGACGGGTGGCCCTGCCCCATAGTAATTTAAGAAATGTCAGACGGTGAGGCAGGCAGTCCACGGAAGTTGGTCATCTTAAACATATATTGCAATGTGTGATCTAAAAACCCCTGTTTTACATTTGCATAGTTTGCTGGAAAGAGTGTATGGCAGTGTGCAGAGGGTCCATCCAGAATTAGTAGTCTGCGGAAGCGTACATGGAGAGCGGATATTTTTGTTTTTGTTTTTCCGGTCCGGCGGTGGTGGCAGTGGTATGACTGACGATGGATCCACATCAGGGGACATTGTTTTTTTTTTTATTTTTTAAATAAAGGAATTGTCAAAAACTGGCTCCTGTCTTTATTCACCCCTTACCCTTTTTTTGTGAATGGCTACGGATACTATGTATCCTATACTAATTCACATGGGGGGCCGGATCTGGGTGCCCCATTTGTAAAGGGAGCTTCCAGATTCCAATAAGCTCCTGCAGACCTCCGCAACCACAGCCCAGGGTTGTGGGAAAGAGGCCCTTGATGAAGTGATACACAAATATCATATACTCTGTTGCATTTTTTTTTTTTTAAGACAAATTTTTTATTGAATTTTTAGAAAGAGAAAACAATGAACATGAGTCAATCTATAAAGACATGGTAGCGGGCGCAGCCGCTATTTCAACAGTTAAGGTATAGCAACATTTTCGAAGTCATAAGTATCTCAATATGACACACACTATGGTACAAGTGTCATAATGAAAGTAGCATAACAGTTGCGTCTTGATTTTTCGTTTTTTAAATATGTATTTTTTATATACTAAAGGTTTATTTTACAGCTGGATAAAATGGTTTAGAATTAGGGCACCAAGTGCCTTGGGTATAGTCCTTTTTTTTTTACTTTTTTCACCTAAAATAGTGTTTGATCATTTAAAGTGTTTGTACATCTAAAAACCTTTCTTTAAATCTTGGATTGAGTGGGGAAGGATTACAATCCCTGTCAGGTTTTACTGTTGTCCAGAGATCAGATTGAGTCAGGTGTGTACCAGAGCTGCTTTTTATGTAAAGAGCTGCCGGGGGATCCTTTTTATTGTTTTGGCCCAAGCTGGAGTTAGACTTTAAAGCAGAAGTACGGCCAAAGCTTTTTTTGGCCCTACTTCTCCTATGGGTTACAGGAGTGCAGTTCATTCTGCACTCCTGTGACCCGTCACTTAGTTGGTCCAGGTGCTGTATCTATCCTGACTTTACAGTCGGGTTCCACCCAGGAGCCTGGACCAGCAGCTGGCTCAGCCTCTCAGTGAGCCACTGGGAAACTGAGCCAGCCCCTTCCACCCCCTCCACAGCCCAGCACTTCAGTGAGACTGGGGGAGCAGAGCAGAGAGCAGTGAATGACAGTCACTGCTCTTTGCTCCGGAGGGAGGGGAGAACTGAATGATCAGGGTTGTTTGTTTGCCCAGGTCTTTGCTCAGCAAAGTTGGTGGGGGACAGATGCAGCATCAGATTTTTTTGGAAATCCCATACTTCTATTTTAAGGGTCCAGACAGGGAGAGGGTAAAGTGTTCAGGGAGTGTTCAGGGGGGATATTTTAAACAATATGTAGAGTTGGAAAGCTGTAGAGTTTACATATGTTTTTTGCTAATATATCAAGGACATCTTGGTATAAACAAATCAGCTCATTTTTACACTAGTTAAGACCTTTGGTACTGTTCTTTTATTGTTATTTTAGGGTAGTATTAATCATTTTTACCAAGTGTCTAATGTAATATCAAAACAAAACATTTCTGCATGATTTCCCTGTTCCTGGGTACTTTTTTGTATTAATTCAGTAGCCAATGTAATGGTAGACAGATGTGTGGGCTGAACAGAGAATGTACCAGATCTGCTGCAAAGTAACCATTACCGTGAAAAATATTATGTTCTGATAGCTGCATGTTGCTTTATTTTATGATGTGCTTATACTATTACTTTTTTTTTTTTTTTTTTTTAGTGTTACAGTTTAACCTAATCCCTTGCATGTCACTTTTGCTGGACAGGTTGGTCTCCATGTAAATGTGTAGAAAGGTTTAAATAAAGGTATATGAAATAAAAAAAAAAAAAACAATTTGTATACTGATTAATTTTATTACTATCATTTTCATATCAGAAATAAACCAAATAGGGAAACAATAGTGTTTTTTTTTTTCTTTATACGTTTTTAAACTATACGTTTTTAAACTGTTCTATATCATGTTTTTAGTATCTCTATTCAGATCATGTTTTAAAAATAAATAAATAATTGAAGCCCAATTCTATGGGTTTTTTTTTCACATCCTCCAGGAGATCAAAGAGGGGTCAAAATCAGCTGCAGCTCTGCAGAGAAACCAATCAGCTTCCAGGGATTTTGGCAAGGGCTATTTGAACAAGCTGACGTTATAAGCTGATTGGCTACCATGCACAGCTGCACTAGATTTTTCACTTTCCAGTTTTAGTAAATCAACCCCCTGTCACCTTGCCACGTAGGTATCCCAAGGTCTCCATTGGACCACTGGGCGTACCTTGCTCTCACTCCCTCGGTGACGTCAGACACCGAGGGAGTGGAGAGGGTGTATAAATGCCGGCGCAATACGGTCAGTATTACACTAGACCACCGGGGAACGACATATGAGCTCCGAGACCATTTGCGGTAAATGAAATCTTCTAAACCCTGCCTCTCTCCTTACATCTTTTGTATATTAGATGCTGACTATGTCCTTCCATGCCTCTCTCTTCTTTCTCCTCCCGTGCAGTCTCTTTCATTTTGAGCGTACTATTGGAAAATTTGTCCAATTACAATGGCGGTGAACTTTTGAATACTGCATGATAATCCATGTGCCCAATTTTGCCAATTTTGGGTAAGTATGCATACCCTCAAAACTTGACAGACCCGCATTGCGTTTGTCATTGTCATTAATAAACCCCATTTTTCTCTTTAAGGGATACCTCCCATTTGGGGATACTAAGGAAACTTTGTTTTCCCTCCCTGTTTTTTTACATTGGGGTACCTAGTGAATCAACTGCACATTCATTATAATCAGGTGAATATTTTAGCAATTTTTCAACCTGATATTTAGTCCTATACAACTGGAGATATAGCAATCTTGGGTTGAAGTGTATTTCCATGCTCTGGTCTCATTATTTCTACCCATCATTCCTAGCTTGGCTGTCACCCTCTCTATGGGTCAACTTTAAGAGGTTGGATGTCTCGGTTCCCCTCCCCCTCTGTGCTCGCTTGGGTCGCGTCACCTTTATTGCCTCCACCTTCGGCATAAGAAAGGGTTCAGGTCATCTTAAGGTACTTTTATTGGTATCATTGTCTTTCTAATATGTAAATAAATTGGGCACTTAACTTTAGGACCATTGAGATAAGCCCTATGTATATACACATGCTATGTCTTTTATGTTTTTTCCTTTTGTTACCTAGAAATGTTCACTCTCGAGAAATGTCTATGAAAACTCCTGAAGAAGCTATTATGAAGATGGCGAAACATGTAGAGTTGATATTTTCGAGTGCATTTTCTTGATTTTATCATTTTATATTGTTGTACTGTCTTGTCCTCACCTCCTATGTGTAATAAAATGTACAATTTTTGAGAATTCAGATTTTTCTCCATCATTTTGCACCGTTAAAGTCCCACTTTGCCCCCCTCCATTGTAGCTACTTTAAACAAAGGGATGTGGTGCTTTCTACTTCATCTCTAGCAATATTTCTTTAAAAAATCACATTAGCACCACTCACTGCATAATTGAGGACTACCAAAAGAAAATCTGAAGAGGAAGAGCACAGTGTTTATCACATAACTGGCCTGAGGACAACTGGAAAAGGTAAGTATAAAAAAAAAAATAAAGCATAACACACAATTTGGGGGTCACCAGGGGAAGTTATCGTGGGGCGGAGTTTGGAATTCAACTTTATTACTTGACAAAAAGTTCCCAGAGCATTCTGTATTACTGTATCTAAAACAACAGTATAGTAAAGTAGCTTGCTTTGCAGCTCCTTTGGTCTGATAGATACTTCAGACAAACTTAAGTGTTAAGAGATGAGTAGAGTTCTGTAAACAATTGGTACAGCTGGAAAGAAAGCAGAGTTCCATCCTCTCGCTGGATAGATAACTATAGTATCAATGATAAATGTAATATTTATTTTGAAAAAATATATATATACTGTATATACAGTAGAATATATATGTATATATATATATAAACAGAATGGATCCAATCTGCAGCACCTTGTGTATTTATTAAGAGAGTAAAACACTCATAAAGGAGACATCAAAATAACAAAAAATATACCTATATTTTATAGCTATATCTGATGAAGGATCTTGATGATTTTTTTAAATGAAATCGTTTTTAACCACTTAAGCCCCGGAAGATTTTACCCCCTTCCTGACCAGGGGGTATTTTGCGATTCGGCACTGCGTGACTTTAACGGAGAATTGCGCGGTCGTGCGACGCTGTACCTAAACGAATTTGGTGTCCTTTTTTTCCCACAAACAGAGCTTTCTTTTGGCGGTATTTGATCACCTGTGCGATTTTTTGATCACGCGCTATAAACAAAAAAAGAGCGTCCGTTTTGCAAAAATAGCAATATTTTTCCCTTTTTTTTATATGAAATTCCCCCCAAAAAAAATGTAAAAATCAAAATTTTTTAAAATTTTCGGCCAATTTGTTTTATGCTACCTATGTTTGGTAAAAAAAATCGCAAAAAGCGTATTTTGATTGGTTTGCGCAAAAGTTATTGCGTTTACTAACTAAGGGAAAGATTTTTGTCATTTTTGTTGTTTTTTTTTTAACGCGTAATGGCGGCGATCTGCGATTTTTTTTGCGGTACTGCGACATTGCGGCGGACAGATCGGACCCTTGACTGACATTTTTGACACTTTTGGGGTTACCAGTGACATTACTACAGTAATCAGTGCTATATATATGCACTGTTACTGTAAAAATACACTGGTAGTGAAGGGGTTAACTTTATTTGAGAGGGAGGGGCTGTGTGTGTCCCTAGGGGCGTGATTCTAACTGTGATTGGCTGGGGCTTCAGCTGTATGCAGAGTGATCAACGGATCTACATAGTAGATCCAGATGATCAGCTCTCATACAGCGAGGAGAATGACAGGCAGCTTGTTTACACAAGCTGCCTGACTTTCTCCCTCTCCCCCGCCGATCGCAGAGTGGCCGGCGGACATCGGGTCCGCCGGTCACACGCGCGGGGGGGTCCGTGACCACTCGGGAGCGGGAGCGCGCCTCCGGGGGCGCGCGCTCGCTCCCTAGACCCTCACAAGCTAGTGACGTAGCCCTACGTCACTTTGCCTGTGAGGGGCTGACCGCCGACGTAGATAGTCGTGCGGCGGTCGGCAAGTGGTTAATTAAATATTTAAAAAGCCACCAGATCAAAAAAGAAAACCACCAGTGGAACAGGCGTTACCAGATTTACTTGATCCTGCTTTTGGAAAAACAGTGCAAGTGAAGTGGAATATCGATCATGGTGGCTCATGGCAGTTATAAAGAGTGCTTTAAAGATTTATGTTTTTTTTATTGGTCTTGTAATCCCTAGACTTCATGTTTCCTGATGGCTAATTGTATAAAATTCCACCAAAGGCATGTGGCTTTAAGGTCTTGCCATGCCATCTAACAATGTTTTTCAACTACCACTGTTTTCCAACTCTGTTGTGCAAAATCTGAGGTTTCATGCTATAGAGCGGGGTATCTCCGAACTATAGCCCTCTAGTTTTTCAGGAACTACAATTCCCATCCGCTGACATCCGCAATCCCATTGACATGCATTATGTCAGTTTTTCATCCGCAAAAAAATGGGATGAAATACGGACATACGGAGCGCCCGTGTGAGAGAGCCCTTAAAAATGTTTGTAACATGTTACACGCGCCAAAAGGTGAACTTATCCTTTAACCACTTTAAGACCGGATGGATTTGCTCCCTTAATGACCAGGCCCTATTTTTGACGTCCTTTTCTTTCCGCAAATAGAGCTTCCTTTTGGTAGTGTTTGATCACCTGTGCGATTTTTATTTTTTGTGCTATAAAAAAAAAAAAAAAAGAGCGACAATTCTGAAAGAAAACAAAACAATATTTTTCACATTCTGCTATATAACATTCCCAAAAATTAAAAATCAAAATTTAACATTTTAGGCTAATTAGTTTTCTGCTACATATTTTTGCAATAAGCGTATTTTGATTGTTTTGAGCAAAAGTTATCGCATCTACTAACTACGGGAAAGATTTATGTCATTGTTATTGTTTTTTTTTTTTATTTACTAGTTATGGTGCTGATCTACAATTTTTTTGCAGGACTGCGACATTGTGGTGGACAGATCAGACCCCTAACTGACATTTTTGACACTTTTGGGGGGACCAGTGACATTACTACAGTAATCAGTGCTAAAAATATGCACTCTTACTGTAATAATGATGCTGGCATGGAAGGGGTTAACATTGTGGGTGATCAAAGGGTTAAATGTGTACCTAGGGGCGTATTTATAACTGTGGGGTGGCGTGGCTTGTGAAATGACCACAGAGACCTGTGTTCCTATATAGCAGTATCACAGGGGCTCTATGATCATTCCAGGGAGAAGAACGGTCAGCTTCTTCTCTCTCAGCGGGGAACGCTCGCGGGTGTCAGGCGGCAATCGGAGCCGCCTGCCTGCTGCATTGGCATCCCCACTGACTAGCTGTCTGTCCGTGACTGACGTATAGCTACGTCGGTTTGCCCAGGAGCGGCTTCCTTTCGTAGTATAACTGCGGTGGGTGGTCGTAAAGTGGTTAATATTGTTTTCATTGTTTGCTGCATCAGTATTGCTAATCTCCTGCGGCCTCTTTGTAGTCATTTCTTGTCTACATGTGCTCCAGCAATAGCCACACATCATTTCTCATGGAGGGTTTCCCAATAGTGACAACAATGGACTATAATTGTGCAATGCATGCTAAAACAACCACTTGTAGCCTCTAATGGAAGCCTAAGCAAAATGGTGACAACATAGTAGCAGGTGGTAGACAGGGACACACTTTCGTAGCTATATAACATGAAGTCCCTGGACCTTCTTGTGAGACTCACTAGGGACTATTTAGGTAAAAGCTGCAGATTTTACATTTTTGAAAATTACCTTTGAAATGACGTGAACATAATAACGCAATGTGAGATTTTAGTGATAGTATTTACTTTACATCAACATTTTAATCATTAGAGATTTTGCACATTAATAAACATTAAAAATGTTTCCTATTTTTCATAGCATATAATATCCCTTTGACAGAAGACAAGGCATGCTTTTTTTTTTCGTTCCTTGGGCTATTCTTTATTTTAGCTTTAAATAAAAGGGAAAAAAAACAACTTTTCTCCACCTCTCTACAGCATGACAAGGGAACAGATGGCAATTTAAAGGAAGAATTTATGACAGCCACAATCTTAATGTTGCATAAAGAAAAGAAAAGACTTGCATCAAAACCACTGACAAATGTACTTGCTAATATTAATGCACTCGCCATTCATCCAATATGCTTCCTAATTGCTTTTCTGTACATAATAATGTGGCACCTGCTGCTCAACATTGCAAACGCATCAGGATTTCTCCAAAGTCAAACAGCTCTGCAACCGGCCCTTTCCCAGTGATAAATGTAGAGCACTGTATCACGCACAGTTCCTGTCAGTGACATAATTAAAATTTTATACTTACAGAAAAAGATAGTAAACAATCCATTCTTAAATGGATTCACAAGAGGAACTCTTGTTACAGCCAACTTCATAATTAGTATGCATCATGTATTACTAATATATCTATGACAGGAAAATAACATAAATGGGCTAAGTTGACACACTGTACAATGCTAGAGAAAGCAATTAAAAAAATACGTAGGGTTAGAATTTACAGTATAGGCAGAAGATTTGCTTGTCATTTTATTATTATTTCCAGGTTATTTAACATACTGCAAACAATATACTGTTTTGCTGTATTACAGTGCCTTGAAATAGTATCATACCCTAAGATCCCATTCACATTAGCGCGACTTGTCAGCCTGACAAGTCGCGTCTCGGTCGCGGTCCATTGATTATCACAGGACCCGTTCTAATAGGAGCGACACAAGTCGCTCCGACTTAGAAAAAGGGTCCTGTACTACTTTGGGGCGACCTGGAGGCGACTTGCATAGACTTCCATTATTTGAAGTCTCTGCAAGTCGCGCCGAAGTCGCGGTGAACGCGACTTCACAGGTCGCCCCCCAAAGTCGTGTCGCGCTAGTCTGAATGGGCTCTTAACATTTCCACATTTTGTCATGTAACCATAAGAGTAAACATATTATATTGGGATTGTATGTGATAAACCAACTCAAAGTGGCACATAATTGCGAAGTGGAAGGAAAATAATAAATGGTTTTCAACATTTTGTACAAATAAATATCTGAAAAGAGTGACGTGCATTTGTATTCAGCCCCCCTGAGTCAATATTTTGTAGAACCACCTTGCGCTGCAATTACAGCTGCAAGTCTTTTTGAGTAGGTCTCTACCAGCTTTGCACATCTAAACAGATGTGAGTGACATTTATGCCCATTCTTCTCTGCAAAATAGCTCAAATCAGATTGATCTAAACCATTCCAAAATAGGTGTCAGATTGATCTAAACCATTTCATTGTAGCTCTGGCTGTATGTTTAGGGTTGTTGTCCTGCTGGAAAGTGAACCTCCGCCCCAGTCTTTTGCAGAGGCTAACAGGTTTTCTTTCTAGATTGGCCTGTATTTGGCTCCATCTATCTTCCCATCAACTCTGACCAGCTTCCCTGTCCCTGCTGGCAGGGAAGCATCCCCACAACATGATACTGCCACCATCATGTTTCACGGTGGGGGTGGCATGTTCAGGGTGATGTGCAGTGTTAGTTTTCTGCCACACATAGTGTTTTGCTTTTAGGACAAAAAGTTCAATTTTGGTCTCATCTGACTAGAGCACCTTCATTCACATGTTTGCTGTGTCCCCCACATGGCTTCTCGCAAACTGCAAACAGGACTTCTTATGGCTTTCTTTTTTTAACAATGGCTTTCTTCTTGCCACTCTTCCATAAAGGCCAGATTTGTGGAGTCAGTTCATGACTAATAGCTGTCCTGTGGACAGATTCTCCCTTCTGAGCTGTGGATCTCTGCAGCTCCTCCAGAGTTACCATGGCCTCTTAGCTGCTTCTCAGATAAATATTCTCCTTGCATGGCCTGTCAGTTTAGGTGGATGGTCATGTCTTGTTTGGTTTGCAGTTATGCCATACTCTTTCCATTTTCAGGTGATGGATTGAACAGTGCTCTGTGAGATGTTCAAAGCGTGAGATATTTTTTTTATAACCTAACCCTGTTTTAAACTTCTCCACAACTTTATCCCTGACCCGTCTGGTGTGTTACTTGGCCTTCATGTTGCTGTTTGTTTACTATGGTTCTCTAACAAACCTCTGAGGGCTTCACAGAACAGCTGTATTAATACTGAGATTAAATTACTTACAGGTGGACTCCACTTAGTAATTTAGTGACTTTTGAAGTTAATTGGTTCCACTAGATTTTAGTTAGGGGTATCAGAGTAAAGGGGGCTGAATACAAATGCATGCCACAATTTTCAGATATTTATTTGTAAAAATAAATTTGAAAACCATGTATCATTTTACTTCCACTTCACAATTATGTGCCACTTTGTGCTGGTCTATAACATAAAATCCTAATGAAATATATTTACATTTTTGGCTGTAACATGACAACATGTGGAAAATTTCAAGGGGTATGAATACTTTTTCAAGGCACTGTATATAGCTTGTGAAATTTTATTTGTTATTAAGTTTACTAAAATAGATTGATCAATGGATAGACACACCCATATGCATCTTAATAATTTTTCACCTAGGGGGGCGTGGTCGCTGCGTAGCTGCATGGACGCTTGAGCTCGTAGCTCCGTAGGACCAGAGAGAACATCCATCTCCATCGGCGCCCTAACATCGTTCATCACCGATTCCAGGACCCCTATGGCACCTCTCTTACCTCCTGCTACCGCAGCCATGGCCAAAAAGAAGAAGGAAGGCGGACAACCGCGTCAATTACAACACTTCTTCATGGCCCAGGAGAAGCATCGTGGGCAAGATGGCGCCGGCAGCGCCTCCCCGGCCTCATCCAGCGGTGCTTCCAATTCTCCGCACAGCCCTTCGCCTCATCTCTCCCAGAAGGCAGGACACCCCGATACCCCTCAGCCTCGACCCTGATGTCCGGGAGCCCGGCGAAGAGTAGGCCCAGGCTTTCTGACGATGCATCCGCGGCAGAGGTAAGCCATGGGGATCCCTCATCTCTGAATTCAACTAGGGAGCTTGCCACGAATATTGATGCATTCCCTGCTCCCTGCTCTCTGAGACCAAGCTAAAGGACATGATGATGTCCCTACGGGCCTCCATGCATGCAGACTTAATGGAGTGTGTCAGCTCCTTTAAGGTGGAAGTTCAGGCCCTGGAGGGACACATGGACAAGGTGGAAACTAAAATGGGGGAGTTTGCGGCCTCACACAATGAACTCATAGACTCTCACTATAATCATGAGGAAGAGATTGATAGACTCAAGAACAAGATAGCGGACATGGAGTACCGCTCGCCGCGTAATAACGTTAAAATTAGGGGGGTTCCTGAATCGGTCCAGCCTAGTGATTTAGAACAATATGCCCGAGACCTCATCCAAGCAGTCCTTCCATCTACCCTTTCCTCTGAATTAGTGATAGACCGCATACACCGCCTTCATAAATCGTCTCATCCCTCTGAAGACATTCCAAGGGATGTAATTATGAGGGTTCATTTTTATCACATTAAAGATCACCTAATGTCAGAGTTCCCGAAAATGACCCCCATACCGGACAAATATGCCAGGATCCAGCTTTTCGCTGATCTTTCCCAACATACTTTGCAGAAACAGAGGAACCTCCAGCCACTCACTAAAGCACTCAGGAACCATGCTATCACCTACAAGTGGGGGTTCCCGGTCAAACTAACTGTGACCTACAATAACCGGGAACATGTTGTCACGTCTCTGCAGGAAGGTTTGGATCTTCTACAATCTTGGGGCATCCTCCCGACGCAAGGTTCCGCTCCACCTGAATCTTCCACCTGTGTCTCACCAATCCCTGAGGATTGTCAGATGGTTTCATATGGGAAGAAAGGAAAGAAATCCTCAAAGGGTTCGCCGCCTCAACGCAATCATCATTAGTTCTCTCTGTGCGTCTGGCTACCAGACCACTGTTCATTACTTACCCCTCCAACAAGATGTGCAGCAAGACTGCTTTCGAGTTAACTCTCTTCTTTTTAATGACTGTATTTGTTCTTTTTCTCCCTGTGTTTGTATCTCCTTTGAGTTCCCCTGGTCAGCTCAACCTCCGGATGCCCGTGCAACCTATCTCTCGCCTTGACTTCCTGCGGCCTGGATGCCGTCCGTCTCTTGGAGCTCCTGGTTGGACCCCACCGAACTGTCCCTTGATGTATCACGCTACAGGTAAATTTATCGTTTTCTTTGATACACATCCATGACTATTAAAATCACCTCCTTCAATGTCCGGGGCCTCAATCACCCGGCCAAACGGACATCCATGTGGAAAGAGGCAATGAAGCTCCAGAGCGATTTGTTGTGTGTTCAGGAAACTCACCTGCACGCACTATCTGCGCCCACTATTGCACACCGGAACTTTCCCTATGTTTTTCAAGCATCAGCATCTCAGAAACGCAAGGGGGTTCTGATCGCAGTTAGAGACTCTGTGGCATTCTCTCTAGTGGACCTTATTGCCGACCCAAACGGCCGCTACTTAATTTTGATTTGTGAAGTGAATAACATGCCACTTACGGTGGTTAACGCCTATTCCCCCAACACACACCAGCTTCGCTTCTGGAGGAAGATGTTGAGTCTGCTGTCTAAGCATGGGCGGGGTTCCACTGTAGTATGTGGGGATTTCAACCTTACATCTGACCCTAGGCTGGACACCACTTCCACTCCCCGACGCTCTCCTCCTGCTCTGCAACCTCTGCTTCATTCGGTGGACATGTATGACTCCTGGAGATGTCTTCACCCAGGCGAACGAGACTACTCCTATCACTCTCAACGCCACAACTCCTACTCCCGTATCGACATGATCCTGGTTGATAAACATTTACTACAACTTGTACACACGTCTGAGATTCACACTATTACCTGGTAGGATCATGCCCCGATCTCAGTGGTCTTGCGGGAGTCAGGTTCTCCCGGCCCAGCCTACTTGTGGAGAGCAAATAGCCAGGTCCTGGACTCCCCTCAGCATGCCTCATATATTGAGTCTTGCTGGAAGGACTACTTTAACTCTAATGCAGGCTCTGTATCGGATCCAACGGTGGTCTGGTGCACACATAAGGCTTTTATACGAGGAATCCTGATCCAGTTCTGTGCTAGACTTAAAAGGCAGAGAACTCAGCGGCTCGATCACCTTCTGAACGAGATTAAGCGGTTAGAGCCCTTAAACAAATCTTCCCCGTCCCTGGCCCTCCAACTCTGTCATCTTAGATCTGAACTACGACAACCTCTAGTGGAGCAACAGGATAAACTTTTTAGGGCCCTGAGAATCTCCCACTATTCAAATGGTAACAAAGCAGGCAAATTACTAGCCAACAAGTTGAAAGCACGATAGGTCAAAAGCAAAATTGCATACTTATTGGACCCTACCACCAATGCCAAAGTTATGAACCCACAAGCCATTGCTGACTCCTTTGCCAGTTATTATAGCTCCCTATATAATTTGAAAGATAACCCTTCCACCCCTCAACCCACGGACCAGTCCATCTCTGATTTTTTGGCCTCTATTAGTTTACCACAACTCACTCCTGCTCAACTTCAGGCTTTAAATGCCCCGATATCTCAATTGGAGATAGAACAAGCATTACGCACATTGCCCAGTGGGAAATCTCCTGGCCCTGACGGCCTGCCCAACCTCTACTACAAGAAATTTGCAGATGTATTGAGCCCGCACCTAGCCTCTGTGTTCGAGACCGCTGTGTCCTCTGCCTCTCTGCCTATAGAAATGCTCCAGGCTTATGTTGTAATGCTACCTAAACCTGGGAAAGAGCCCACCTCTCCTCCCAATTTTAGGCCTATATCTCTGTTGAACATGGATGTCAAGCTATATGCTAAGGTTATAGCGCTGAGATTGCACCCTATCTTACCTGATTTGATTCAGGAGGACCAGACTGGGTTTGTGCAGGGCCGTCAGGCCTCGGACGCGACAAGGAGGGTGATTGGTATCGTGGATAGAGCTGGGTCCGGTCGGGTGCCTTCTCTGCTGCTGTCATTGGATGCAGAGAAGGCATTCGACCGGGTCCACTGGACTTATATGTCCCGGGTGCTGCAGAAATTTGGCTTTGGTGGTCCTATTGTTTCCGCAATTCTGGCATTGTACTCAAACCCGTCTGCCAGGGTGTACACTTCCAATATGCTTTCCCAGCTGTTTCCCATAACCAACGGCACGAGGCAGGGCTGCCTGCTATCCCCATCTATCTTTAATTTACTTATCGAACCACTTGCGGTGGCGGTTCGGTCCTCGGGAGACATCAGGGGCTTTCACATTGGCTCACGACACCACGTGGTCAATTTGTTTGCAGACAATATCATCATTTTCTTGATGGATCCTGAAAAATCCTTAGCTGCCACCCATGCGATACTGCAGCGCTTTAGCTTAATATCATACTACAAGGTTAACTTCTCTAAGTCCCTGATCCTCCCGATGGCAGTCCCCCCGAAACTATGCCAAAAACTACAAACGATCTATTCCTACTCGTGGAAGACACGCAGTATCCCCTATCTGGGTATTCATCTTACCCCCAAGGTATCCCCATTGCTTGACCCCAACCTTCCTCCCTTGATCACTAAAATCTCGCATGACTGTCTGCGCATTTCCAAAACTGAACTAACCTGGTTGGGCCGCCTTGCCTCGTTTAAGATGCTTCTCCTTCTCTCCTCTATGTTCCTTCCCCCTCCCTCCTCCTTCCTCCTCCTTCTCCTTCTCTCCTTTCTCCCCCCTACCCCCCCTCTATGTGTCCCCTCTCAACCATATCTCTGGTTTGCTCACCGCGCGTAAAGCCCTGTCTGATATATTGTGAACCAAATGTACTGCTGATATTTGATCAAATAATTTTTAACCTCACCTTGTAACCGTTACTTGTCATTCTATACCTGTTATGTTTATACCATTGTATTTTGTTAATCTTTCAATAAAAACTTAATGGAAAAAACAAAAATAATAATTTTTCACCTAAAGCAGGCACACTCCTGACAAAACCAATTATCAAGAACACATTTTTTTTAAAAAAATCTTGTTTAAATAAAATCAGTAAACCATTCTTTCTTACTTGCTTCTTTCACTTCCTTCTCTGCTCTACTTTCTGGGCTCAACTTTCCATTCATTTTTCCACCCATAGTTTTTCCTTCTTTTATTCCTTAAGTTGGCCATAGATGGATCTAAATGTGGCCAGTTCAACAGGGACTGGCCACATTTCGATCCACGTTTGGATGTCTATGTTTAACAGAAGTCTAATGAGCGACTTCTGTTGAACGGGAATGTTGGAAAACTCTTGCCTGTTAGTTTACCATTGCTGGCTGGAAAGCATTTATTGGAGAAAAGACCCAGGGACTAATTTACTAAAGACAAACAGGCTGTTTATTTTCATAGGAATGTTTTATTTTGCAAGAGGATGTTCCTTTAGCTTAGTGAATGAGGTGACACGCTGCTGACTTCCATCATGAACAAGCAGTAGATACTGTATTGCTTTATTATTTTCCTTGCATTTAATTTGGTATTTTTGCAAAGTGAGTTTTGAATACATTATCTGAGAAAGGGGAAATTCCCTTGCAAAGTAAACATTCCCTTGCAGAATAAACAGCCTAGTAAGACAACTCCTTTTTGTGTCCGTTTTCTATAAAAGCTCCTCTTTTACTTGCTATGCACATGGAATTCACTTTGTGCTTCATTTGTGCCAGTCAGTGTGTAGGCAGGTGCAATCCACTTTCTCCACTGCAGGTGGCATTCATCTGCAGCAGCACTGCAGTTGGAGAGGAAGTCTAGAGGAACATGATTTCTCTATGGTTTCCTGGATCACCAAGGAAGCTATTCACTTGGATTGTGCTTCTCCATGTGACCCCAGCAGCCATCCTGAGTCAGGCAGAGCCTATTTAAGGCCCTGGCTCCCAGACTTGGCACTTATTTTGCGAGTGGGTAAAGAAGGGACAGGTACCCCATCTTTCAGGGACAGAACTAGCAGCAGAGAGAGGTTATGAGGTATGGGGAAGGAAATCGTAGGGCTCGCAACTTGTCTGGAGATTTTCCTGCTTGGGCACGGGGCAGCCAGGCTACATTCTGCTCCTCTCAATAGGAAGTGATCAGCTGAAATCTGCCCTCTTCATGATGCTGGTGGATCTGTGGGTGTTCCTGGTTGGGCTGTCCACCCACCGTGTTTTTTAGTGAACTGTTTTAGCACTTGTGTTACAAGTTCCTTCATCATACTTGGACTGTGTGTGTTAATGCTGCCGCACTGTGCTTTACTCCTCCTACAAGTGCATATTCTCATCTTGCATTAGTGCCAAGATGAATTACCTTCTAACTGTATGCACAGGAGTTACATCATCCCAGGTCAGTCATTTAAGATTGTGCACAAAGATGAAGACCAGGTGAAGATCGAAGCAAATTTCACTGTTGAAGTAGGATACATACAGTTGCTTTAAATCTGTTGCACTGTAGGGATCCCTGTATTTTCCAGCCAAAGGCTGAGAAGAGAGGTTGGGTGGGGGTGGGGGTTGGACTTACATTGGACATATAAAGAGAGTTCTGGATCTTGCAAAGGAACTATAAAAATCCATCCACCAAGGAGGGGGTATCAAAACAGGTGAATATTACAATAAATGCCTTTTCCCATTGCGTAATTCTCAACGGTCAGCAGGATAAATATAAGGGGTGAATCTCCTCAACAAGGATACAAACAGCAATATGGACCTTAAAAGATAAACCTGTCTCTTCTAGAACCATTGTGAAGTATGCCAATATAAGGTAAGGTGAATTCAGTTGTCGGAATCCAGATACCAAAAAAAGTATTTTAAATGTTGTACTTCCTACCAGAGAGTGGGTTGAAATTCTATAAACAAATGTTCCTCTACCAAAGAAGGTTAGGCAACTCAAGAGTGAATACAGATTAATCTAAGTTTTCATTTTATGTCCAGAACCCATCAAAAGCAATTTATAGAAAAACAGATTAAAGCACAAATTAGCTTTCTATAGTATTTTATATGAGAATCATTTAAAGAAATGACTAATACAATTTAAACAATAATAAAAAAAGACTTGCTATGGGAAATGAGTGCTGTAACCTTAAATTTGGTAGTTGGGCTCTTTCATAGAAATCTGACTTTCTATCAGTCACAGAAATATTTCAACATTTATGATGTAATCTAGAAAGTGCATTTTCATACAAAAACAATCTAAAATTTTATGCATCTAATAAAAATTGCCCGCATAAAAATGAGATGCATTGCTATCATAATTGCAGAACTATCAACACTTCCTCCATAGCCTACAGAAATTGCAGGCTGCTGAGGATGGACATAACAGGGTTTGGCTTTCAGAAATGGTGATGAAACTGAGAGCAAACAAAAGCAAACATATTTCTTTACTGTTCTGGTAAAAAAAAAAATACTTTGGAATTATGGATAGTACATAACATCACAAAATATTTTCATTCATTTAATAAGATATCACCATTAATTTAATCAACACAGCTAGCAAAGAATCATAGAGGTGCAATAGTAGTTTATTTTATTTAAATTAATAAATCGTATGGCTGAAAAATGGAAACAATTTATTGGCGCAAAAGAAAGGCTACCATTTCATGTGTCATAGGTTAGTTTTTAAAGATATACTCAAAATTATTTATGTTTGAATTGACGTGTGCCCCTGTGTATTTGAAAATATAAAAGTTGTGATGAATAGATGAATGTTTCTCTTGGCAATAGGAGTGAGTAAAACTGCGGGGTAGAATATCCTTCTCATAGTAATGCACCTCAGGTTTGATAGGAAGTTAATGTGCTGAATGCCATTGTTACATTATAATGCATACAATATTTTCAGTTTGTCTGTATTGAATAATTTTTGGAGATAACAGAAAAAAACATAGGGAACCTGTTAGTTCAATATTTAGTATGTCATCTAAATCTTTAAATTCATATAACAGATAGGAATGAGTGAACCAGGCAAAGCCTGGTTCATAATATATTTATTAAACCCAGCAAAAAATCTACTACACTCAAATAAAGTGGCAAACCCTATTGATATCTATGGGAACTACATTTTGTTATTATTTTCTGGACTTTTTAAAGGTCAATTTACAAGGTATTGTTAAAAAGGGCATAAATAACTTGCCACTGCCATGGGGACGGGGTCTTCAAATCTTAAAGGGCGACATTGACCCCTTCCCTGCAACCAATGTAAAGCTTATTGCAGTAGTAGAGCGTTCTACACACACTCCTGGCTGCTACAGCAGTTTTCATGGACCCCCAGAAATGGGTGCTCCCATGCTACCCCCACAGCCATGTAATAGAGGCTCTGCTGTCCCACCTGCAGGCCTAGAGAGACGGACAATAAATGGACTGATTTTAATATACAAGGCTGACTATACTTGTAACCCTGCATTTTTTATACTATATATCTGCTCTGTACCCTGAGAAAAGGATCATTGGGTCATCAACACAGCTGTTGCTATGTACTATACAAGATCTGTTGGTTTGCATAATTTTATGTTTAACATAAACTGTTTATATACAACGTATATATATATCTTTTATGAGGATCAAGGACCCTTTGTCAGACTTTGCATGTTTTATTCTGTTTTATGACATGTTGTAGAATAAAATGTAATGATTTTATATATTTTTTTTTTTTTTTTGTTGGATGGATACTAGTTCATTAACATATGTACCCAAAAATTCCCTCCATATAACATTTAGTGTGTTTGATATCACTATAACAAGGTCTGTTGGTAAAGAGCCTTGTGTTTCTATGCTTTCTGTGAACTTTTTCAGAGACTCACCTTTCCTGCTGCAGTTCTTCCTACATTTCCTGGATTCTGGTTTTTATATAATAAACTTTTTAATATTTATTTTAGTAGCACTGTCATTTCACTTAAATGTAACTAATTGGATGCTTAGGCATCTCATGACAGCTGCTTTATATATATATATATATATATATATATATATATATATATATATAGGGGAAGGAAGCCAGGAGAGGCAGTGGGGGACCCAAGAAGAGGTGGATCGGGATTGCTCTATGCAAAACTATTACACAGAACAGCTAAGTATAACATGCTTGTTATTTTACAAAAAAAAAAAGATTACCTTTACAATTTCTTTAAAGCCCCTTTTCGCAAGGGGCAAGCTCCATCAGGAGTCTGCTTGCTCAGTGGGGATTTTGTCTGCTGATCCTCTACTGAGCAGAGTAGAGCAGTCAGATGACTTGTCCGTGTCAGCTCAGTTTCTGCAGAGCAGACATGGACACAGCTGGCTCTACTCTATGGGCAGTCAGATGTAAATGGATCAGCTGTCTGTTTACACCCAACTGCTATCTGATCCAATCCACCCAGATGGAGGGGAACTTATCCTCATTCGTCTGTTTTTAACAGATCAGATCTGATTGGATGATGGGTGGGTGTAAACGGGCACATGTCCATTTACACCTGCTGCTTTAAAGAGGAGAATAGAGGGTCTGATCGGGTCTGCCTGAAAAATGGACAGGCAGACCTGATCGAACCACTATTATGAAAGGGTCCTAGAGTAGGCAGAGAGGAGGTGCTTGTTCACTTCCTATCTAATGCTCTCTGAACAGCAATATGGATTGCCCTGCAGAAAGCAAAGCTAATGTGAATAAGCTGTAAGAGTTTAAGATGAAGCAAGCAGAAGGAGGAAAGGCACAGAACACTCAAACCCTGCATTCTTTTGTATTCATTACTTCTGCTGGTAGAAAGAAATGCATAAAGCCTATGCTCTGTCCCTCTGACACTGTTGCTGAGGATCTTTAACAGCAGCCTGGAGTTTAAGTAAATACCATATGAATAGATTGTGAGAGAACCTCTTCTTCTGGCACTGTCCCCCTCTCCCTCTGCTGCCTGCACTAAAACAACAGAACCTGATTTTGTCCCCCCTATAGCAAACATAAAGGAAAAAAAAACTATCTTGAGACTTAGGGGAACTGAGGTGTCATTTCAACTTCTTCCCCCTCCTCTGGAACTGCCTGATTGTCAAAATTTGGTGGCATGGTGAAGGCAGAGGGGCTGCAACATGGACACAGAATGATTGGCTAAAAGTAAGGGATTCCACAGTAAGAGAATCCACATCATCCAGCCCTGCATTTGACTGCTGTGTGCTGTTCCCCTGACATTAAAGGTTAGAGACTAACACAAACCCTGCTTAGAATACCCACAAGGGTGGTCTGGGGGTGGGAGGGCTGCTCGTTTCAGGAGCCGGGTCTGCCTGCAGTTATTATAACAAGCAGGAGACATGGTCCGGACTCCAAAGGGTGAACTGTTTCCCGGAGGTGCCCGGGGCGGCTGCTGATAGGGGTGCTACAGAGGCACCTACCAGGTGCTGCTCTGCTCCCCACTTACTTTTCAGGGGGCCCTGTTCTTTCCTTCCGGCAGTCAGGGGTAGAACAACACTTGGTCCTTAGCACCATCAAAGGTCAAGTGTTTGCACTGTCTATTATTTTTCAACATCCTCCTGCTAATCATCAAGGATAAGGGTCTGGAAGCTTCATGCCATTTTTTTGTGTGTGTCCCCCATTCACATCAATATCAGACCCCCATCTAGCATAAGGGTCTGGTATAGATGAAGGAAATCCCTGGCCTGCATTTTTTTTCCTTGTATGTTGTAAATGTCATTTTTTGTAAGCCATTTCTCAGACGGGTTCAGGGCATCCCCAGTGATATCATGTAAAGGATTTTACATGTTTAGTACTTCACTTAAAGCATTATCAAAATGTATGCTCTCCACCAAACACATTTTTACAAGTTTTGTGTTGCTTTGGTATCTATCCCCAAGGCATTTGTCCAGCCCCCATAACATTTTTTTGATAATTAGCCAAGAAAATGACCACTACAGTTTTTTGCTTTCCCATTTACTCCATTAGGGTTCCGATTTAGCATCTGAACTTTAGTTATCTTCTGCAAACCCATCTCAAACAAAACCCAGGTATATTTGGCTCACCTATATATAACAAAAATGTGTAGCGCTAATACATATAATGATCAATATAATAGTGAAAAATTAAAATGATCTGAATGATAATAAAACACTCTGAATGTGAATAATAATAAACAAGCTCAGCAAAAAAAACATGAACAAAAAGTCCTCTATTGTGAATATATCCGTGGATATAAAAGAATTAAATAGAAGTGACGTAGCCACGCCCCCACTGTCGGTCCGAGCTTCCTATCTACACCTGCGGGACGCCGCAGCTTCGTTTTTGTGTTATGGCAGTTTCCTTCTACTTTTGTAAGTGCAACTTTTAATAAATTAGCATTTTATTTAAACTGTATTACGCTATGTGCTCCTTCCATCCTTTTTCCTCCATTACCCATACATGGGCTATGTCTACATGAGGCTTTCCTTATGGATCATGATTGGATTTGGTGCCATTATTATGAGAGATCTGTGCCTGTGGAATCTATGTGATCCTTCTCCTATGATATCAGCTATTTTGTGGTTTACCTATATGCTCTGAAGACCTTAAGGGTCTGGTAAGCAGTTTACCATACAATTTTCTTCACGGGTGATTCATATGGATTTTTCACTTGGATTTTCATTGGGACTATATATAATTTTTCATCACTTCTATTGAGCACAATTTTTCATTCTTTTATATCCACGGATATATTCACAATAGAGGACTTTTTGTTCATGTTTTTTTGCAGAGCTTGTTTATTATTATTCACATTCAGAGTGTTTTATTATCATTCAGATCATTTTAATTTTTCACTATTATATTGATTATTATGTGCATTAGCGCTACACATTTTTGTTATATACTATGTGGACTTTTTTTCTATGGGTCTGTGTTAGCAGCTTTTTTCACATCATTTTTTATACTCACTATTTGGTTTAGCGCAGAAATATCTCTTGATTTATAATGTTTGGCTCACCTATATAATGATTTATATAATAATTTACATACAGTAAGCTATTATTTTGGTTGATGAGAGTGCTGATATCTGTGCAATGTATTGTTAGTATTATTTAGTCAAATTCAAATGGACTTTTGTTCAAAGAAGTGCCATGAACACTAACAATCCAATTGGCACATTTCATGACACAATAGTGCTAAGGTGGCTAAGCTGCACATGTGGGAATGTTCCTGGCACAACTGCTGAAAGTCACTTGATGTGTAGTGGAAATCTCCAGGACTCTGGTGGTGGGAGCTCTGCTCTGAAGTTTCCAGGTCTGTACACCTGCTGCATCTTCTCCTGGAAAAATCTGATCACAGTTGTTTTCTTTCAAATAGTCCTCCAAAATAATAATTCACCAACACTTGATCCATTGCTGCACCTTTACTGGTGACTAGTGATCCACTGCTACAACTCATGCATCCCAGGTTGGTCTTTTTGTTGTCTATTGTTTTTTACATTAGCCTGCTGCTGCAGAAGTCTGTAGGACCATGTGAGGCATGTATCTGAAGAAGGACTTTCCAACTTTACCGAAAGGGGTAGGAGAAGAAAAGCAGCACCTCAGTGTAGATTAAAAGGTTATTTATTACATAAAAACAATGTAGTAACTCACACAGAGGAAATAGTTGATCAGCAAATGGGGATAGTTCATTTGCAACACTGTAGGGATGTTAGGGAAGTACACTGTGGCGACCGTGGTCCTGGCTGTGCCGGTGGAGTCCAACACTTCCTGTGTTTCTGGCAGCGTTCAGTATCCAGGCTTACATCCAATAGTGGCAAGGACTTTAATCCCTCTCCACTCTGTCCAAAAGTAAAAAAAAAAAAAAAAAAAAAAAAAAAGGGTTTTACCTTTAGTTATACTTAAACCACTTTACCACTAGAGCATTTTGCTGTCTTACGTCTGGGCCACTTTTTGCGATTCGGCACTGTGCGACTTTAACTGACAATTGCGCGGTCGTGCGATGCTATACCCAAACAAAATTTACGTCCTTTTTTTCCCACAAACAGAGCTGTCTTTTGGTGGTATTTGATCACCTGTGCGATTTTTACTTTTTGCGCTATAAACAAAAAAAGAGCGTAAATTTAGAAAAAATAACAATATTTTTTACATTTTTTATATGAAATTCCCCCCAAAAAATGTAAAAATCAATTTTTTTTTAATTTTTGGCCAATTTGTTTTCTGCTACCTATGTTTGGTAAAAAAAATCACAATAAGCGTATTTTGATTGGTTTGTGCAAAAGTTATTGCGTTTACTAACTAAGGGAAAGATTTCTGTCATTTTTGGTGTTTTTTTTTAACGAATAATGGCGGCGATCTGTGATTTTTTTTGCGGGACTGCGACATTGCGGCGGACAGATCGGACCCTTGACTGACATTTTTGACACTTTTGGGGGTACCAGTGACATTACTACAGTAATCAGTGCTATATATATGCACTGTTACTGTAAAAATGACACTGGCAGGGAAGGGGTTAATTTTATTGGAGAGGGAGGGGTTAATGTATGCCTGGTGCTTACTGAAATGTGTGGGGGGAGGTGACTGAGTGACACAAGGACAGATCGAGGGAGAGGGAGGGGTTAATGTATGCCTGGTGCTTACTGACATGTGTGGGGGAGGTGACTGAGTGACACAAGGACAGATCGAGGGAGAGGGAGGGGTTAATGTATGCCTGGTGCTTACTGACATGTGTGGGGGGAGGTGACTGAGTGACACAAGGACAGATCGAGGGTTCAGCTATGCTGAACCCTGCAATCTGACCCTGCCTGTCACTTAGGAGATACACAAGCAGGCGGATCTCCACACTTGATTCCCCGACGATCGGGGAAGAGCAGCGGCAATCGCCGCTGCTCCTCCCCTGGCTCGACTCCCGCTGTGACTGAATACAGCAGGAGCAAGCCTCCGGTGGCGCGCGCGAGCCTCCGAGAAAGGGGAGTGTCTGGCGACGTAGGTCTACGTCGCCAGACGATAACGAACCACTTTGCCGCAGTAGTGCTTGAGTGAGCAGACGGCAAGTGGTTAATTTGGGCTTTTAGCTTATTTTAGTACACAAGGTGTATATGAACACCAAAATTTCAAGCCAGCTAGAAATGGAGCAATATGGGAAGAATATTTTTTTCATGATGGAATTTTTTTAATGCTCTAAAGCATACAATATAACAGTAAGAGTTTGATGTATAAAAATATTTTAAAAAATGTAAGCCACACTCCAAAAATTTGTACAAAAAAAGGAAAGTTGGTTTTGGGTGGAAACATCAATGTACAATATGTAGTCTTTTTTTGGCAATTAATAGACACAGAAAAGCTACGTTTTGGAGTGAAGCTTACATTTTTCTTAAGTTTGACTGAGATTGGAGATGGGCTGTGGTAGCCAGCATCCAGGTTCTCTGTATACAATGAAAGCAGCAGGTCTGGAGAGGAGCCATGGGCTTGGGTATGTTCTTAGTAAGAGTTTGATATCTATATAATAAAACAAACTGCAACATTCTTAAATGTATATATCACTTTTCCCTAAAAAGTACAAATTCACAAGCTGAGAGTTGAAAAAAAAATGCAAAGGTCTAGATAATGATGGTTATTACAAACTAGTTAGACCCTTTATTTATGGCTTCATTTTAATGGAGACCTTTTTTTTACTACTCCATGAAGTATACTCCAGTAATATTAGCATATTATTCTTATTAAACTAAAGAATTATTGTTTAAAAGTAACAGATTTTTAAAATCAGACTTCAGTCCCTATTAATATAAGAGATTTGTTTTTCCAGAAATCAAATGTACCATAAACAATTTTATTACAGAAATGTAATTGATTTTTTTCTATTTCCTTTAAATCCCTGATGAAATAAGTTAACAATATGTTGTAAAAATAAATAATCTTATCTAGGCTAATGCATTACCTAGGGCTGCAACATCAACCCTAATTCTGTCTAAATTAGATAGGGAATTGGGGCTTCCCCTCTCATAGTTTACAATTCTCAGATGACACATCATAATAACAGAAAGTTAAAATAAACAATTGCTGAAAATATAAAATCTATAATCAGAAGCTGCATGAATTCAGCCAATGTACACCATGATGACTTACAATAAGAAATCCTATATCGTGACACTTTTTGTGCCAGATGTTTATTAGATTTGTTTATGTGCCAGGAAAAAAAAAATAGCAAAAGACAATTTTTGTGCATTTGTGTGTTTTTATGGGCACATGTGGGAACTAGGTAAATCTGTGTTATCATACTTGCTAAAAGTGAGATATATGGTAAGAAAAATCTCTTAATCCTTAGAAATAATTGTATGATCTTGCAAGGGTGGGGACTGGCTTTATAGTACAGTGGGTGTCCACAAGCACTGTATATTTTAGCCTAAAGACACACAAAGCAATGGGCTTATTTTTTATGTTTTTATATGTCGTCCACCATCATAATGCTTAATATTATTGTAGCCTTACTAATGAAGTTATAACCACACAATTGAACACTGTTTGATGCTGTTGGCAGAGCATTGTGTTGCACTGTAAGTGATGCAGGAGGAAGCACACGTACTGTACATAGCCTGCACAGCGAGCAGATCGGTGGGAGGGACCCAACAGGCCACTCCCACTACTGATACCTGCAGAAAACTACAGGAGGGAGCGCAGACAAGACCAATCACCCTTCACAAGGAGAGAGAACAGCAGTGATTGGTCTTCATCACAGGAATATACTGCACAGAGGCCATGTTTAACACTAGATCACTGCACAAATCTGGAAGAAGGAATGCTACACATTGTATTTAGACAATACTAGACACTATTTAGACAAGCTTTAGGTTGGTGAATCACATTCACATTATCAACATCAAATCACAAAAAGGAAACAATAGATACCGGTAGATAAAATATCATATTCTACCACTACTACTATATCTAGATCGAGATTTAGTTAAGATTCTGACATTATTCCCAATCAGCAACACGTCAGAAGTTCGAAGATCTATTTACACTCACATTGAAGGAGTAATCGGGGGTAATCACCTCCCCTCAAAACTAGGGGTATATGGTCTATTAGCATACACCTGAATGAGGGTGGCAAAATTGTAGAAAATGTCTTGCAACCTGTTGATTAGATGAGCCACTTTCATTGGTTTTCCGAATTGCAGACTTATAGTGAGCAAACTGAATAATCCACATGAGGATTGAAGTAACTAGATTACAAGCACACTGGTTTCTCGTCGGCAAGGGGTGGATCAGAAACTTTACCTAAATGTAGATGTGATCAGAATGTTTTTGTTAAAAAAATGGTTACAATTAACAGTTCAAGCATATGTAACATCCTAAGAGAAAAAAATGAACAACAGTTCAGAAAGTGGGACTTTAAATGAGGCTCTGCCCAATGGGGCTAGGCACCTCCATCCCTATTCATAAGAATATGGGGGGGATATGGTAAAAAAAAATAATGAAAACGGGTACGTAAGGCAGTGGGCTTATATAAAGATAATAAAGTAGATACATGATATAGTAGATACATAATAATATGCCAGTAATCATTGTACATTAGTAGAATATAACCCATTGCCTGAAGAGGGTAATACATAGGGGGAGCGGTAAAAAAGGGGGGGGGGGAATGGGACTTTAAATGAAGTGTGTGAGCAAGTGGTGGGTAATAAAAAATGTAAAATCATTGGTAGAAAAAAACACATAGGTTTAATAATACATGTAAATTGTATAACATTGCATTGATTGCATGGTACGTACATATAATGCGTAAAACCATAATACAATACAGGACATGATGATAAAGGCACTTTAAAATAGTAAACAATGTACCTAAAATAAAACATAGTCTATGTAAGCAATTGTAAAGTCCATATAAAGGGTATAGTAGATGCATCGATAATATGCTCGATGCGTTTCGTGGGCAATTCCACTTTATCAAGAGCAAGTGCATCATGGATATATATAATGGTAGATCAATACAGATGGTAAAAGTTTAAAACATCCAAATTAATGAGGTGAAGGAATGATTTC
Organism: Pelophylax lessonae; assembly: GCF_965119305.1. NCBI lineage: Eukaryota > Metazoa > Chordata > Amphibia > Anura > Ranidae > Pelophylax > Pelophylax lessonae. Next base: position 570,326,041 of record NC_138770.1, on the reverse strand, counting down.
TCCAACAGAGGGATTCCCTCATTCTACTTGAGGAACAGCAATAAAAGATCAAAATGGTTCCATGTGATACTCTCTTACAGCCTCGCAATGGGGCTACAAATTGTTTTACGGTACTGTATTTTCCAACGCTGGCAGTTCCCGCAAGTGGGTTAATGATCTCAAGTAACCAGAGTTTAGCCTTGGAAGCCTTGGAAGTTTGATGGAACTTGGAAGTTGTAGGGTTCTCTTACTATGCTTTGGTAATCATGCATGGTTTCTTTATTTCTATTGTTTTTGTGCACTATGCAGCTACATACAGTATTGATACATTTTGTCTGGATACTATATAATTTATATTTACCAGTGGTTATTGTTTGCCATTTTAGTTTGCTTTTAGATGCTTGTTTTAGACACCGTTTCTGATGATCTCAATAATTGGGGGTTTGGTTTGACATTGAGTGGGATATTTCATGTTTGTTTGGTGTGTGTTATATTTATCTTGGTGGGTTGGGGCCCAACAAAATATTAGGGAATATAGTCTTTGGTTTATTCATGCTCCTGTGAATGCCTGAGTGTAACAATTTAAAGGGAGAGATCGTTGATCGGAGGTATATTTCTCTATGTTTCCTATCATATGTATCATATTGTCATGTATGATTGAGATCATATGATATTAGGTCTAGTAAATATAACTTTAACTTACTTTTTGTTGTGTCACTTTAATTTAGTCCAAGCCAGGGTTTCTTTCTATTGACCTCTCACAACTGCTGCTACAGCTGTGAGCAGAGCTTTAAGGGGAAGGTGTTTAGCAGAACTTTCTCTCTGTTCTGGGGTGCAGAAAACTAACTTTTAAAAAACTGTGCAGACTATTCACTAAAGTTTATCACATGTGATATCACATGACCTATTTGTATAAATTAGTGCATGTGATAATTTAAGAGCTAATTCATGAATTAACAAAAATGTTTACTGGGAGACAAAGCTTTAATAAAATAAATTCACTAGAAAAAAATAGGTATTTTTCTCTTTGTCCAGGCATTTGATATTTTAGGAATATAGAAAATAACAATCAAGGGAACTCTGAAGCACTGGCCAGTATGTGAAAATACAACAATTTATTAGTGTGTGACTCCAATGATATTAGTTAAAGAATGTAAATATTTTGTAACATTGAGAAAACACAGCAAAAAGTAAGTGAAGCTGGCCCCCCTACAATCAACACAAAAAAAAAACGCAAGTGTGTTTGTTTAGTGCTACGTATGTGCTGTTTTGTGCTGTAAAAATTTACATTTGTGCTGCTTTTATTTTTACGATAATAGCAATTGTTTTTTCCAGAGTATGACATCACCCCAAAGACAGCCAAAAGACACAAAACTGGGCTGGGTGGTTAGTGCCAACTTTGTGCTGGTTTGTGCTGTTTAAATTTCCGTTCTATCTTTTATCATTTTTGCGTTATTAATGATTTATTAAAGGTCAAAGATCACTCAGCCCTCCTACAACACCCAAAAGACACAAAACCTGGGCTCGTTGGTTAGTGCTACATTTGTGCTGTTTAAATTTCTGTTCTATCTGTTATAATTTTTGCGTTATTAATCATTTATTAAAGGTCACCAAAGGTCACTCAGCCCCCCTACAACAGCCAAAAGACACAAAACTGGGCTCATTGGTTAGTGCTACATTTGTGCTGCTAACATTTTTATCTGTGCTGTTATGGTTTTTAGGTTCTAACAGTTTTTTTTTTTTATCAAAACCCACCCAATTTGCCCCCCTACAATCAGCACAAATAAAAGTTCAAGTGTGTTTCTTTAGTGCTACATTTTTTTGCCATAAAAATTTAAGTTTGTGCTGCTTTTATTTTTACGATATTAGCAATTGTTTTTTCCAGACTGCCCACAATAGCCAAAGGTTGGTTAGTGCCGCATTTGTGTTGGTTTGTGCTGTTTAAATCTCTGCTCTATCTTTTCTCTGCTCTTTATCATTTTTGTGTTATTTATGATTTTTTAAAAGTCACCAAAGGTCACTCAGCCCCCCCTACAACAGCCAAAAGACAAGAAACTGGGCTCGTTGGTTAGTGCTATGTTTGTGCTGTTTAAAATTCCGTTCCATTCTTTATCATTTTTGCATTATTAATAATTTATTAAAGGTCATTTATTAAAGCCCCCTTACAACACCCAAAGACACAAAACTGGGCTCGTTGGTTAGTGCTACATCTATCTTTTATCATTTTTGCGTTATTAAAGATTTATTAAAGACTATGACATCACCCAGCCCCCATACAACAGCCAAAAGACACTAAACCGGGCTGGTTGGTTGGTGCCACGTTTGTGCTGGTTTGTGCCCTTTAAATTTCGGTTCTGTCTTTTATTGTTTTTTGTGTTATTAATGATTTATTAAAGGTCATGAAAGGTCACTCAGCCCCCCTACAACACCCAAAAGATACAAATCTGGGCTCGTTGGTTAGTGCTACATTTGTGCTGGTTTGTGCTGTTAAAATTTCTGTTCTATCTGTTATCGTTTTTGTTCTATTAATCATTTATTAAAGGTCAACAAAGGTCACTCAGCCCCCCCTACAACAGCCAAAAAACACGAAACCGGGCTTGTTGGATAGTGCTATGTTTGTGCTGGATTGTGCTGTATACATTTACGTTCTCTCTGTTATCGTTTTTCTGCTATTAATCGTTTATTAAAAGTCACCAAAGGTCACTTAGCCCCCCTACAATAGCCAAAAGACACAAAATTGGACTCGTTGGTTAGTGCTACATTTGTTTTGGTTTGTGCTGATAACATTTTTATTTGTCCTGCTATGGTTTGTTAGTTCTAACAGTCTTAACTAGTACCAACTACGGGAAAGATTGTTTTTTTTTACTAGTATTGGCGGCAATCTGCGATTTTTTTGCGGGACTGTGAAATTGTGGCGGACAGATCGGACCCCTGACTGACATTTTTGACACTTTTGGGGGGACCAGCGACATTACTACTGTAATCAGTGCTAAAAATATGCACTGTTACTGTAATAATGACACTGGCAGGGAAGGGGTTAACATTATGGGTGATCAATGGTCAAATGTGAGCCTAGGGGAGGGATTCTAAGTGTGGGGGGGGGCGTGGCTTCTGAAATGACCATAGAGACATGTGATCCTATATAGAAGGATCACATGGGCTCTATGATCATTGGAGGGAGAAGAACGGTCAGCTGTGCTTTCAACAGCTGACCGTTCTTCTCTCTTAGCGGGGAATGATCATGGGTGTCAGGCGGCAATCGGAGCCGCCTGCCCGCTGCATCGGCGTGCTTGCCCCCTAGCCTCTCAAGAGCAAACACCGTACGTGTACGGCGATTTGCCTGGGAGTGGCTGCCTGCCGCAGTATAACTACGGCGGGTGGTAATTAACCGGTTAATTTGTACAAAAATTAGCATCTGTGCCAGTTTAGTTTTGAAGATACAGTCAGTCCCACATTTTTAAAAACAGTAAGTCCCACAGGTTAACTCCAGCCAAATTGTTGTAAGTTTTGAATAGCATAGGGAACGTTTGTTTTGCTGTTTGTGCCCCTGTTCAGAAGATTTCACCTCACTTTTTGTCCCTGTGACAATGTTGTGGAAACAAGGATTGGTGATAAAGCTTCAGTGGAGACACCCTTTTCCCGTGAAAACTCTTACAGGAATGAATTTCCCTTCCTAGGGGTAGATTTCCTCTCACTTCCTGTTGTCTCCCTCTATTTGTAAGTTTTGTGTCTTTTGGCTGTTGTAGGGGGGCTGAGTGACCTTTGGTGAACTTTATTAAATCCTTAATACCGCAAAAAGGACAAAACAGAACTGAAATTTAAACGGCACAACTCAGTACAAACGGGGCACTAACCAACCACCCCCGTCTCGTTGTTGTAGGGGGGGGCTGTGTGATGTCATCATCTGGGACAAAAAAAAAAATTGCTAATATCTTAATAATAAAAGCAGCACAAATGTAAATTTTTACAGTACAAAACAGCACAAACGTAGCACTAAAGAAACACACGTGAGGTTTTATTTGTGCTGATTATAGGGGGGCAAAGTAGGTGGAGTTTGATAAAAAAAAACACAAGCTGTTATAACTAAAAATCTATAATGGCACAAATGAAAGATTTAGCAGCACAAACCAGCACAAGCGTAGCACTAACCAACCAGCCCGTTTTTGTTACTTTTGGCTGCTTTTGGGGGGCTGAGTGACTTTTGGTGAACTTTTTTAAATCTTTAATAATGCAAAAATGACAAAAGAGAGAATGGAGATTTAAACCAGCACAAACGCGGCACTAACTGAAGGTGGTCGGCTCGACCCTTCTATGGATAGTCCCTGACTATCTACTGATCAGTCAAATCGGTTCTGTGTAGGGCGGGCACTTCACCCACAGAATAAAGACATGTAGTCAGCGTGTGGATGGAATCAATTCTCAAAAGTTTATTAGACTTGTAAGCACATACATTGTAAAAGGGGGGTGGTCTAGGGTGATCTGTTAGTAAGTTCTATTGTCTAGGGTGGTCTCCTTATATGGAGACAAACTAAGTTAGTAAACTCTATTGGTTAATATATGCAGCAAACAACTCTGAGATCATTATGGGGAAACAGGAACTAAAGACAAAGACATTTCCAGTAAAATGAAAACTTAGTTTCGAAAAAGTCACTATATGCTAACTATATGCTACGTGCTTCTGAGGGTTCTATGAAATGGAGTCAGGCAGTTAACAATTGTATACAAAATGGAGTAACACATTCCTTCACTAACCAACCAGCCCAGTTTCTTATCCTTTGGCTGTTGTAGAGGTGCTGAGTGATGTCATAGTCTGGAAAAAACAATTGCTAATATCGTAAAAATAAAAGCAACACAAATGTAAATTTTCACAGCACAAAACAACACAAACGTAGCACTAAAGAAACATATTTGAGTTTTTATTTGTGCTGATTGTAGGGGGGCAAAACGGGCAGGGTTTGATAAAAAAAAAACAAAAAAAAACTGTTAGAACTAAAAAACCATAACAGCACAAATAAAAAATTTAGCAGCACAAACCAGCACAAACAAAGCACTAACCAACGAGCCCGGTTCCGTGTCTTTTGGTTGCTGTAGGGGGGCTGAGTGACCTTTGGTGACCTTTAATAAATCATTAATAATGCCAAAATTATAAAAAATAGAACAGAAATGTAAACCGCACAAACCAGCATCAACGTAGCACTAACCAACGAGCCCAGCTTTGTGTCTTTTGGGTTTTGTAGGGGGGCTGGGTGATGTCTTAGTCTGGAAAAAACAATTGCTAACCTTGTAAAATTAAAGTAGCACAAATGTTAATTTTTATGCCACAAAACAGCACAAGCGTGGCACCAAAGAAACACAGTTGAGTGCTGATTGGGCAAAGTGGGTGGGTTTTGATAAAAAAAACAAAAACCATAACAGCCCAAATAAAAATTTTAGCAGCACAAACCAGCACCAATGTAGCACTAACCAAGTCCAGTTTTGTGTCTTTTGGCTGTTGTAGGGGGGCTGAGTGACCTTTGGTGACCTTTAATGAATGATCAATACCGCAAAAACAATAAAAGATAGAACGGAAATTTAAACAGCACAAACCAACACAAAGGTAGCACTAACCAACACACCCAGTTCCGTGTCTTTTGGTTGTTGTAGGGGGGCTGAGTGACCTTTCATGACCTTTAATAAATCATTAATAACGCAAAAACAATAAAAGACAGAACCAAAATTTAAAGGGCACAAACCAGCACAAACGTGGCACCAACCAACCAGCCTGGTTTCGTGTCTTTTGGCTGTTGTATGGGGGCTGGGTGATGTCATAGTCTGGAAAAAACAATTGCTAATATCTTAGATATAAAAGCAGCACAAATGTACATTTTTATGGCACAAAACAGCACAAAACGTAGCACTAAAGAAAAACATTTACTTTTTTTTGTGCTGATTGTAGGGGGGCCAGCTTTGCTGAGCTAAAAGTAAAACCAAATTAAGTGCTAATTACCACAAAATAGAAACATTTTACTTAAAGTGATTGTAAATGATCACCTTGTAAAACAACCCATCCAGTTTAAAATAGAAATGAAAGGCAAAACATTTTTGTATAGATATAGAAAAAACATTATAAATATACCTTTTTTCCCTTTTTTATAAATGATCACAATTCCTCTGTTCTCAGTTGCATAAGGGCTAGGGGGAGGAGTAGAAGCAGCAGCACACTGAGCTTCCCAGTGAATGGCTGTGCAGTGGGGGGGCAGGGGGTGTCAGGATATGTCTGATCATTGGAGGAGAGCAGGCTGGGTTCGAAGCACAGCAAGAGGACTGAGCATGGTGTGCTCTCCTGCTTAGTGTGGTCACTTTTTAATAGTAAGCAAGGGAACTGGTGGGACCACACACAAAGGGAACAGGATACTTTCTCATACAAGTACATGGTACAACAGCCAAATATCAGGAATATGAAGCGTTGGGGTAACAAACTGCTACTAATACTGATTAGACATCTAGTAGCATCCGCTGTTTGTCTCCCTTTTGTAAAGCCAGATTGGTTTGGGTGGATTAAAGTGGGAAGTATGTCTTTGATCCTGTTTTCTGTCACTTACTTTGGAAAAAAGTTTGAGGTCATGATTCAATAGCGATATAGGACAGAAGTTCTAAAGGGGAAGTGGCTTATTTTCCAGGTTTTGATAAAGTAATTATTAAAGCTTTTATTTAAAGCTTTTAACATATTATCGGGAAAGGAGAAAGAGATTGCAGCGGCATTGAACAGTGATGCAAGTGGATCTAAGAGAATGGAGGTGTATTGCCTATACTTTAATTTAATAGCTTTATCTATTTCTTGGCTTGGGTATTTAAGGTATCAATTTGCTAAGTAGTCAAACTAGGTGGCTGAATATTTAGCAAAAATGATGCTATGTCGGCAGGAGAAGATTGCTTAGTGTTAAGATCATCTTTAAGTTTGTATAAAGAATTATAGTATGAGTTAAACACATTGGCTATATCATGGGGATTTAGCACCTTTTCTTTAGTAAGGAATGGTCATTTTAATTTGCTGGCCTTTGATTTGTTTGGATAAAAGGTTACCTGCTTTGTTGCTATTGCCATATAGGGAAAATTTGAGGTGTTTGTGGTTGTACTCAAACTGTTCTAATAACAAGGACCAGAGTTTTAAACAGAGGTGGCCTAATTGATTTTTCCAATGGTCATTTGCCTGTTTCTTGTTCATGGAATCAAGATCTTGGATTTCTTTTAGAAGACTATCTATGAGCTGCATTCCCTTCCTCTTTGCTCTGGACCCTTGTTGTATAAAGAGTCCTTGGTAATGGGAAAGAAGTCCTCCAGATGTTACCTCAAATGTTTCTGTAGGGAACATGCCCCGTGGACAGATGGGTGAAGAGTGAGGAGAGTCCGTGATGGTGATACTCACAGGAGAATGGTCTGACTATGTGATCGAATGAATCTGAGAAGTAGAGATTTTTTGGAGAGTCCATTGGTTGGTCAAGAACAAGTCAAGTATAGTCACACTTTTCTGCATGTTGGTATCTCCATATGTCTTGAAGCCAGAATTCTTTCAGCAGAGGGTTCGAAGAGAGAGATTGTGGCATCTGGATGGGACAGAACAATTCATATGCGTATATTATATTAAAGTCACCACACCATAGAAGGACACCCTTCTGAACAGCATCAATTTTCCTTTAAAGCTTCCTTGGGAATCGGATTTGGTGGACATTTGTTGCATGTGCTAGTGCTAGGGTTACACGCATCTGACTTACAAACGACTCCTACCTACAAATGTAGGTAACAGGAAGTGGGAAGAAATCTACCCCTAGGAAGGGAAATTCACTCAGGTAAGTGTTATCATGGAAAAAAGGTGTCTCCACTGAAGCTTTATCACCGATTCTTGTTTCCACAACAACCCCAAATTTTCAAAATCCAATTGCCATAGGGACAAATAGTGAGGTGAAATCATTTGAAAAGGGACATAGACAGCAAAACAAATGTTACAGGAGTGTTAACCCTTCCCTATGCTATCCAAAAAACATAAAAAATATTTTTTTGGCTGGAGCTAAGCTTAAATAATTTACCTGTTCCGACTTACATACAAATTCAACTTAAGAACAAACAGTTTTGGAGACATTCCGTGGATGCTGTGCGAGGCGCCAGGAGCCACCAGGAGCCACCAGGGCTAATTTGTGCTGAATGTGAGGTCCTGAAGCACTGTGAGGAGTTGCTAAGCCCGGATCTGTGTGGAGAGCTTAGCTGTGAGCATCCCTGTTGCTCGAGTGCACATGATCCACGATTATGAAAGGCCAGAACAGACTAGTCACCCTAGTTTTATGTGTTTCCTTAGGCCTAACAGGAAGCAACAGAAAATGTCACCCTAGTTTTATGTATTTCCTTAGGCCTAACAGGAAGCAACAGAAAATGTCTAAATGTTTTGCTTTTGCTTCCTTCTAGTCCAATGCTAGGGGTCAGACCGGGCCTGTCTACCTAGCCCAATACCATGCAGAAACAATGGGATTGATAGCAGGATTGGGTGGGCTATCATGTCTGCTCACCTTAAGGGGGTCCTCTACTTTCCACAGTGTACCTTGGAGTCAGAAGAAGAGCATGCTGTGTGCTGGATTTTCACCATGGGAGGTCCTCCTGTGGCCTTGCTAACATGGATGAACATTCCTCTGGTGAATGTACTATCTGTTAGAGGTAGTAAGTGACACTCTCCTGGTGCTTAGACATATGTAGTTTATGGAGTTGGATGTAGTGTTATGGGGCCCGTGGCATGTGCAGCAATGTGCATATTCTATGGAGACGCCCTTTTTAACCAGGTTGCCTAGGCACCCTAGGGTACCTTTTGGGTTCTTCAGGGGTGCCTTGGAAAAATGTGTAAAAAATGCCTTAAATTTCCCAAAAATTATGTACAAACCAATGGGTTGATTGACAATCATATTAAGAAAATACAGAGAATCCAAAAACATTTATAGAAACTCACCATAATAAAGTGTGGTATCTGTTGTTCAAAGCATACAACACAAAAATGGTTGTGACATAGTCATCACAACCTCAAAGCAACCACATTACATAAGACCAAGTGGAGTACAACCTATTATCAAGTGTGATGAAACTATATTAGTACAAAAGTAGCTCACAAGAACTTTAAGATATACAAAGCCCTCAATAATTAACAAAATTTACACCCTCCACTTTTTCCATAAAAACACGACAAGTTTGCCATAAAAAATGTATATAAATGCATGTCATATCAGGCAATAGCCTTCAAATCTATTAATTCTCAATGAAATGTCTAGTTATTCACATGTGTTCATATACCTTCCATAGCCTCATCTAAAACCATAATTATGATCATTCACCATATATTAATATCTTTAGTCAAAGTGTGCTGGGCATTTCCAATATTCAAGCACTTCCGTAAGGTTGTCACAAGTTATCAAAGCATTTCAAGTCCAGCAAGTTTTTGCAAAGCAAATTAAGGTATAAGCTAAGCATGTGCATTATTGGATAGCAAATAAAGTACCTCAGTAGCATATAGTAACCAATGAATGCAGGGAAAACAATATATTTGCATACGTTACATCAGTCGAAATGTCAACTACGGTGGTAAACAGCAACCCAAATGTTGGTGCACTTTACCTTCAATCCAGACCTAATAAAGATCAGTGGGTGCATGCAAATAAAATGTGGACATAGCTGAGAAGAAGATAGTTTGTCCTAAATCATGCATAGTAGAATATACCACAGTCGCCCAGTATACATGTAAGCACTAGGGTACCATTAAGTATGCAGTTTGTGCAGAGGTATCTGTTTTAAACAAGAGCAGTTCCTTCACAGATGACACGCTTACAGTCTGTCTGCACTTCACATGGCTGCGCTTCAAATTTCTCATCTCCACTTTAGCACCCCTCCGGTTTCAGTCACTCTGACCAATCTAGGTTGGCTTGAAGGCAAAGCTTGTTGACGTCCAGCTAACATCAACGCAGTGTACCTGGTTTCATCAGGACATCAGGGACTGTGCTGATTCTCACCTGCAAAAATTGCATGTTCAACACAGCACCCTCATACTTAAAGGTAAACCCTCCCTATGTTACAAACTAATTCACCACCTGTACATTTATATTCTCCTTTAGCTACTACGGAAGAGAACAGACAATCACAGGGGGAGATCGATAATCAAAAATATCATTAAATTCAAATATTATAAATGAACTAGGCTATATCTCTTGATGAGAAAAACTCCAGTTTCTACTAGGATAAAGCTACATTCACTTTTCCAAGAAAACCTGGAGGTTAAATTCAGAATTTAGTTCTATGGGGCCAAGGTGTTTCTCCTTTTTCAAAAGAACTGTATTAAAATCCCCATACCTAGAGGAAAGATTCAAAACAAATATTCCTTTCACTTCATATGCCTTCAATCTCAACATTATGAAAAGAGGCAAAATGCTGTGCTAAGGGGCTTTCCTTTTCTTTATGTTTAATGTCATGGAGGTGCTCACCTATGTGGGTTCTTAATTGTCATTTGGTTTTGAACTCCTGCTCAGCTATCTCCAGCTTTTATTTGCATGCATCTGCTACCCTTTATTAGCTCTGGACTGAAATCAGGTGTACTTTTATGAACGGGTGAATTTTTTTCTCTGTTGGCTTCTCTACAGTTCTCCGGGGAAAATGATCACATCTGGCACCCATTTTATGAATCGGAGAACTTCAGTTCGCCCAGGGTGATCAGAGGAGAACGGTTTTCTTGGAGATCTGTGTAGAAGTCAATGGGGTGTCTGTAATCTCGTGAGACAAAGCGAGATTACCGTAGTATGAAAATTCCTGACGCGCTTTAACAAGCAGTGATAAATTATCACTGCTGAGTACACGAGGTTAATAAATAATAGTCCCCTTACATAAATATATATATATATATACACAGAATACACACACACATACATTGTATATACATATATACACATTAAATATATATCTACATGTATGTGTGTATATATATACATGTATATATATACATAAATATGGCAGGGGGACATGATTACTGTGTTGGGGGGTCTGAACGAGGAAGAAGGAAGTCCATAATCTTCCTTTTTCCCCCCTCAGTTCTCCCCCGATTCTGTCTTCACTCCCCGCTTCATAAGCTCCAGGCTGATGAACCCGGGAATGTGAATTCTGACCCAGATCGCCAGTGAAGTGCGGGGATCGCAGCTTCATAGCCTGGCAGTTTCTGTGTCAGTCAATGACAGATTCCCGTGTGAAGAGATGATCAGCGGAGAACATGTTCTCCCCCGATCATTTCTGTTTCATAAACTGAGAATGATCGGAAATGAGCTGTGATCAGCAGGATCACTGGTCATCTCCGTTTCATAAAAGGACACCTTAATGTGCACCAATGTAACTTATGTAAATATATTGTTTTCCCTACAACAATTTGTAACTAAATGCTACTAAGGTTTCTTAATGAGTCTTTATTTTTTTTTCGAGGAGAAAAAAAAAGAAAGGGGAGAAGGGAGACTGGAAAAAAAGAATAGGGATGGTAGGTTATAGGAGTGAGAGAGATAACTCTCTCTATGGAGAAAGAGATGCACTACCCAGAAATCAAAAATGAAGGATAGGGACAAAAGACAAAGAAAAATAAATAAATAACACAATAGGAATTTATGGAAATAGAATTTGTCCAAACATTTTCCACCAGATCCTTTCAAAGGACTGGTGTTCCTGGGGGAGATGGGGGGGGAGTGGAAACACAGACAGGATGCCGCTAAAATAGACCCTGGGGTAAATACAACCCTAATGCAATAACCAATAAAGATAAAGTTTATTAATAAACCATCAACTCAGCACCCCGTACCATGGAGCCAACAATCTTATTTATCTGTCCCTGATGTATCTAGGGACAGATGGATAAATAAAACATTTAAAAAATGGCAAAAAGGCAAGGAAAAAATAAATAAAATAAAAGAGAGAAACTAAAATGAGAATTCCATGCTTGGCTCAAGCATATCTCATTTGATTCAGGCTACACCAATGAGATTATGCAGGCATAACCATACCCACACCATCCGGGTAATAAAGTTTCATTACACTTACTAATAGGTTGTATGCCACTTGGTCACATGTTATGTGGTTGCTTTGAGGTTGTGATGACTATGTGAGAACCATTTTGTGATCATCTAGTTCAGCACTCTTAGAGTCTCCTTCCGGAGAGCTTTTTGAACACTCAGGGAGGCTGAGGAATGTCTCACCTCATCATAAGGTTCCATAGAGGGGGCTCACAGAAGGACATTTGGAGGGGAAACCAAAAATGTATGTTTCCTGCAGAATATACAGATGACCTATTAAAAGCCGCACATAGTACCATGGAGTTTCAAGAGCAGTAGGTTCAGCTTTCTGATCATGATGGAATGCACAAAGGTCTACAGACCCAAAAAAGTTGTATTTCTCTGAAGCATCAAAATGAAAAGATACTATTGCTAATGATTGAAGAGATCCTGAGAAACTCATTCTTTTTCTAGTCACTTTGCAAAGAAGAATATCTTTCACAGAGGAAGACACCTACATTCTGTCACCTACATTCATGTGGTTGCATCTCTGTCTAAAGTCTCCAAAAGGACAGATGCATATTTTGGAAACATGGGTGCCATGAATGTTCCCATTTATAAAAGGGCCTTGGACATGTGGCTGAATAAGCTCCAGTCCCATCTTTATTCTTGCACACAATAGAACTAAATATTAGATTATCTTCCCATTCTATGAAATCCAGTTGCCTATATAGCTGAAGCTTTCGTTAGTTGGTGGAAATCTCAGCCTAGATCCATGCTTCCAGAAAGGTGCTTCAGCTGAAGACATGGTCAGGAAATATGGCCTTAATGTCCAAGCTCTGTTTGTTGCCTTTCAGTGGAGAGCTATTGTTCAAGCCAGAATTGGAAACAGTCTTAAACAGTTCATTCAACAAGAAAAAGGATTTTCCTAATGCCAGCTCCAAAAAACAACAGGGGAAAAATAATTTTTATAATTAACATTTTTAATCCAAGCAAGAGTTTGGGAAACAAGAATTGCAAAAGCCACCCTAAAATCGAAAGTGCCTTAACCTACCAGTGTGGGGGGGGGGGGGGGATTGGGAGACTTCCTCCCATAATGGTAAAACATAGCTGAAAACCCTTTATCCTCAATATCATTTCTTCAGGCTAGGTGTCATTCCTGTGACCCACAAAGATTTGTGTTAACCTCCCACTCCTAGGAATGGTACATTTCTGAGAAAGCCTAGGCATAGCCTTGAAAGAGCTGAATGACCTTGGTGAGTTCGTGTTGTTGCCATATATGAAATGCTGCATAATGCCTGCTCTGTAACAATGTTGGATTGTTGTGAAATTAAAGATTTTTGAAAATTTGTGGGGGCAATCTTAATGCCTTCCTTATCTCCCTCTAAGCAATAATTTTGTGTCTTGGTATTGTAAATAGTTTTTTTTTTATTATTTAGAATAATAGATTACTCTTTTTGTCATGCAATATGAGTTGATAAGGTACAAGGAGAGACAATTCAAAATTAAATGTCCAGATTAGAATATCTTCAGGAGAAAGATAACCATGTAACATTAAACACGACACATTATAGACACTAATATTGGAAAGACTGGGACCCCCCACTCTTCAGGAAATACAGGTTCGATGTAGCAATGCATACTCTCTTGCCATGCCATAAGAACGTAGCCATAGCTTTTGTTAATAAGGTCCAATCTTTGTGCTGCAATAGCTTGGAGTGGGTACAGAGCTCAACTCTGTCAACATTTTAATAAGATAACTTCTCCCAAAGAGTGATAAGGGTACCTCTGACCACATCACCAACTCTTTAAGCAATTTTAGTTATCAGGGGTGGATATTGAAAACTATATAACGAGGCTTGGTATTTGCCTATGTTTATCCCCAAACAAGTAATATATTATTAGCTATGGCAAATGGAATGTGGCATAATCGGGATGAACAGGCATAAGTGTAAGAATTTCACTTTTGCTGAAGTGTATGCAATGTCCCGAAATTTGCTATATTTTTCAAATACCCTTTGGATCCTCAGGATATCTAATGCAGGTTGGGAGGAAAAGATTAAAGCGGAGTTCCAGCCATTTACTCACCTGTCCAACGGTCCAGCGATGCGGCCGCCGGAAGCCTCGATCCTCTCCCACGGCGCCGGCATCACTGCTGTGGGCACCCGGCTGTTACAGTTTGCGGCTTCACAGCCGGGTGCCCACTGCGCATGCGCGAGTCGCGCTGCGCGCCGTGATTGGCCGGCAATCTTCTGGGACCTCTGACGTGTCCCAGAAGATTGCAGGGAGGGAGGGGGAGAGGAGAACTTCCGCTCAGGGCGCCGCGGCGCTCCGAGCGGAAGTGGGAGCGGGTACCTGTCAAAACTAGGTACCCGCTCCCCCCCCCCAAAAAATGACATGCCAAATGTGGCATGTCGGGGGGTCAGGACTCCCTAAAGCGGAAGTTCCACTTTTGGGTGGAACTCCGCTTTAAGATGCTGTCCTTACAAAAGTGAGTTTTTAAACTCTTCCTGACTGAGCAGTAGTTTTATTGACTGAAATAAGTAATTCCTGACATGAATCCATGAAATGGATTGGTAGATGCTTTAAAGAAAATTAGGGATGGGGCCTAAGAAGCTCATACCAGTCATAACTTGAAAAACCATCTAGAATTGACATTGAAAGCTTTTTGCAGCATTAAGTGATATGACCGCTGTCTTCCTTTTGGTGTAGTTTAGCATACTCCTGGACAGAGATGACTTTACGGATAGTAGAGACAGCTGATCTGCCTTTTTAAATTCCCAATTAGAGGGTAAAGACCATGTTCGGGAGTAGACCACAAATGTGATCTTAGAATTTTGTTAAGTAATTTAGCATTGACATTCAAAAGTGAGATGGACTAAATGAAGCAGAGATGTGAGATCTTTTGCTTTGTTTGGAAGAAGTTTGATATATGCTTCTGAGTCTGTAGATAGGTATTGGCCACCCTCCTAAATGTCATTATTTAGGTCAGTAAGTATGTTTAAAGTGACTTCCTGTGCCATTTTATTACATTTAACAGAAAGTACATTGGGTCCTGGAGATGGATGAATAGTCATATACTGTATTTGATATAATCTTACAAGTTTATATAGATCTTTAAAGCTTCAATGAAATCTAAGACTTGTAGGGTTAATTTTCATTAAAAAAAATCTATTCCCTATTACTGATTTCTCATCTTTGGAGTAGAGAGATCTTTAATAATTTGCATGGAATTTTTTATTTAATGTGGGGTGATGTGGCATAAGTACCCAGTTCCTCTCTCAGTTTTTTTAAAAAGTGGGTACTTTTGTAAGGGTCCTTTCAAAGTCTGGCTTCGTTTAAATGAATGAATTGGAAGTCTCTATAGGAGGTTTGAATTTGTTCATATTGTTCTGCCCATAAGTTAAATCACCTGTTAGCCAAGTGTCAGGTTTTCTTATTTTCCTGTGTGACAGCAAGATTCAAGCTAGTTTGGGCTTGTTGCAGTTGAGTACTGGCATTTTTAAAATCAGAATATTATCTTTATGTGCTTGTTTATAGGAGATAACCATGCATCTAATTAAGGCCTATTGTCCCTCTTTTTGCACCCCTTCCGTATGTATGAAACAAAGCATATGCACATGATATGATGCAATGATATAAACTGACCACAGGTTTCTAGTTCTCTAGCTGTTTTCTGTTATTGTACCTGTCCCAATGACTAAAGAGTTAATATACATGTGTAGCACCCTACAGATAGGTGCTAGGTAAAACCACAGTGGGCCCTGTCTGCTTAACAGCAGGGCTGTGATTTATCTAGCCAGGGTGTCGGGGCTTCCAGATGTACCTGCTGAGGGGAGAAGTATCTCCACTGGCTCCTGTGAGAGGCTTCTCAAAGGAGCCAGTGTGGGAAGCCCAATCAGGGGACACATCCCAGCTTGTAACTACCCCAGAAGGCAGATTATGCTGCAAGGGATTCTGGGAGTGGGTATAAGTTGGATGGAAGTGCGTGGCAAGGTGTCTTTGGTGGGAGCAGAGTCCCAGGAAGGAGAGTGCGGCTGTCTCTCCTCCTGTCTGAGGAAGGTGGATGTCTCGGAGTGTCGTCTGAGAGTCCAGAGAGTGCTGAGTTGAGCAAAGGGTGCGCCTGCCGTCTGGGCCCTGAATTGTGCCAGTTACAGTGTTAGCTTTTTGGAGTTCTACAAAATACTACCTCAAGCTGTGCCAGGCGGGGGAAAAGTATTCAAAGACTTATACAGTGAAGCAGTAACAGGAGTTCTACAGTTCTCAGTCTTGGATCTACTGGACTATAGGTCCAGGATTCAACACTTCCTCTGTTTTACAGAGAGTTCTCAGAATCAGTGAGCGTCGCTGGCTAGCGTCAAGGAAGCGCCAATGGGCATTTTCCAGGATCAAGGTCCCAATTGTAATTAGTTCAAGCCAAGAGAAGTATCCCACTCATTCCCTTCTCCCATCCCATTACTTTATAATAAAAACCACAAAGATGCCGAAGTTGTCACTGTTTCAATTGTCACACCTGGGGACTCAGCTCACATGGGCTGGAGAGGATTCAGGTACTAATGGCAGACCCACATCAGGCCACAGGTCTGGAAAACTTGCTACACATGAAATATAGATTTTATTTAATTGGTTGTTAGATAAATAACTAGTGAATAACACAAGTTAGAGGTAACACCAGGGAGAGGTAACCGGAAAACCCTCCCCAGAGTGTCAAGAATGCAGAGGTGGATGCAAAAGAAAGTTGCCTTGGAGTATGGCTAGGACTACCCATATGCTCAAAGTGAGGTCATGCTATTAGTGGAAAAATACAGAGACTGGTGGTGCGATGAACTTACCTGGGACTATCTCTTTGTCCCTAAGCAATAACGAGATTCTCCAGAGGAAGGATTGAAGGAGAAATTTAAAAAGGTCAAGGTTCAGTGGTATTATGGACGCTCCATCTACATAGATAGGGTGGAGGCCCATCGCCCAGATGGCTCCAGACAAGCCTGGTCCATCCGGGTCAAAAATGAAAATGGGGAATATGTTCAAATACATCCTCCGGAGTACTATATCTGAGAGAAAATAAATTCATCAAATTCATCAGTGGCTAGAGGACGAAGGAGAGACTTAACAAGAAAATTTGTGTGGCTGGCCGGCTACCACAACTGACCAAGGAAATCTTTTGTTCATACAATAATAGAGTGCTGAAATCAAGTTGCATTCTTGCAAAGTTTGTGAGGGCCAAGAGCTTTGGTGTGGGGTGCCCTCCTGGTCCCCTGTGATGTTTCCTTGACTCAGCAGGACTGTGGGTCATGAGAGACTGTGACCTGCCCTGTTTCCTCACTGGAGTTTTCAAAGAGACAGCAGGAGGCACTGTGTTTCACTTAAAAAAAAAGAGGACTCTGTTTAGACAGCTAGTGTGAGGAGATTGGCTCTTCCAAGTTAAAGGAGGAGCCCGGCGTGTCAAGACACTGGTTGGCAGAGGTAGTCAGGGAGGGAATGGGAAGGTCGCCCTTGCAATCTTGAAGGAGGGTCTTTCCATTCAACTGTTCAGTTATATAGCAATGTGATGTGATTTCCATGTAATGTATGAGATTGACTAACTTTTGCTTCCTTTCTTCATACAGGTTGGATCACCTTAGAGTTAGGTAGTCAGGATGTTTGCATTATATTTTCCCTTGTTGTTCTCCACCAGGTGAGCTCATTTGGTGGGGGGTGCATCCGTTTTCATACAGCTTAAGATGTGTATATACATGTACAGCAGATTGTAAAGGTATATTTTTTCAAGCTAATTTATTCTGTAAATTCGTTTTTTTCCTTTTCCCCTTTCCAGGTTTGTGGGATACTCCTGATTTTTTTCGGCAGAGTTTTTTAAAGGAGGCGTCTGCCTCAGATTCAGAGGGACCTGACTCATTTTGGTGTGGGTGTAGCACCTTACAGATAGGTGCTAAGTAAAACCATAGTGGGCCTTGTCTGCTTAAAAGCAGAGCTGTAATTTATCTAGCCAGGGTTTCGGGGCTTCCAGATGTGCCTGCTGAGGAGAGAAGTATCCCCACTGGCTCCTGTGAGAGGCTTCTCACAGGGCAGTGTGGGAAGCGCAATCAGGGGACACATCCCAGCTTGTAACTACCCCAGAAGGTAGATTATGCCGCAAGGGATTCTGGGAGTGGGTATAAGTTGGGGGGAAGTGCGCGGCACAGTGTTTTGGCGGGAGCAGAGTCCCAGGAAGGAGAGTGCGGCTGTCTCTCCTCCTGTCTGAGGAAGGTGGATGTCTCGGGGTGTTGCCTGAGAGTCCAGAGAGTGCTGAGTTGAGCTGAGGGGGATCTGGTGTGCCGAGAGTCTGCGGAGAGAGAGAGAGGGGTCCAGTCCCAGGAAAGCCTACACAGGTCGTGAGTACTGCGGATTGCCCCTGGGGGTCTGCCTTGTGTCAGAGGGGACCACTCCGGAAGAGGTTCGGGAAACCAAGGTCAGCTAGCTGTAAAGGGGGTACCTGGGTTGAGGACCCTAAAGTGTAAAGGGGGTACATAGTCAGTGGAACCTGAAAAGTTCAAAGAGAAAAGGGGGCACCTGCAGTCTGGGCCCTGAATTGTATTGCGTGTGCCAGTTACAGTGTTAGCTATTTGGAGTTCTGCAAAATACTACCTCAAGCTGTGCCAGGCGGGGGAAAACTATTCAAAGACTTATACAGTGAAGCAGTGTCAGGAGTTCTACAGTTCTCAGTCTTGGATTTACCGGACTATAGGTCGGGATTCAACACTTCCTCTGTTTTACAGAGTGTTCTCAGAATCAGTGAGCGTTGGCTGGCGGTGGCTAGCGTCAAGGAAGCGCCAACGGGCACTTTCCAGGATGAAGGACCCAATTGTAATTAGTTCAAGCCCAGAGGAGTATCCTACTCATTCCCTTCTTCCATCCCCTTAATTTATAATAAAAACCACAAACAAAGATGCCGGAGTTGTCACTGTTTCAATTGTCACACTTGGTGACTCAGCTCAAATGGGCTGAAGAGGATTCCCGTACTAATGGCAGACCCACATCAGGCCACAGGCCTGGAAAACTTGCTACCCATGAAATATAGATTTTATTTAATTGGTTGTTAGATAAAATAACTAGTGAATAACACAAGAATAAACAAGGGAAAGAAAAATGTAAAACTTTAGAATCTGACTTAGCATAGCCATTTTCTTTTTTGTCCTAAAGCACCCTGAGTAAAAAAAAAATGCATGTATGATAAATTATACTTTAATATCTTGCTAAAAGAGTCAAACAAAAAGATGATTAAATTACAACTGCATTTAACATGTTTCTATTGTTTTATGTTTCTAGGCAAAAGGTGCATTTTTCTTTTACAATTTAACCACCTCAATACTAAATATTTCATCCTCTTTATTGCCAGGCCATTTTCCCAGCACTGTGATACTTTGACTGACAGTTACTCGGCCATACAACACTTCACTTAAATTAACTTTTTATCTTTTTTTTTAGATAGGTAGAGCTTTCTCTTGGCGGTATTAAATAACCACTTTTTTTTTCTATAAAAAGGCAAAAAAGACTGAACAATGAGAAAAAAAGAGAACTGTTTCCCTTGTTTTCTGTTTAAAACATAGCAAACAAAAATTCCATTACAGAACAAAAATCCATGAAATTCCCCCTTTTTGTAAAATAAATACTGCACATTTTTTCTGAAATGAAGAAACATGTCGGTATTGAGGGAGTTAATACACGACGCTTGGTCTTGCTAAAGGGATCAGGAAATGAAGGAACTAATGTACGGGTCACATACAATGGATGGAGGATGGGGGATGAAGGGGTTAATGTGGAGATATTCAAGATCATTGGAGGTAATGGCTTGTTATACAGGTCAGATCAGAGAGAGTATGGGGCTGACATATAGTGTAGACGGGTTAATGACATTAACGGGGTGCGTTTTATTATTGGTGTTGGCACTGTTCTGTATTGCATAGGTGCTTGCTGGTGCAAATGTGCTTCATGATCCCCATCAGTGAGTGACACAGCTGCTACCTGCAGCCTTTGATGCTGTGGCTGGTCACAGCGATCATGTGGTACAGAACAACTTCCATTGGTTCTGTATCTTTTGCTGTTGATGTGCTTTGTTCTGTCACAAAACGTACATGACTGTTCACATGCAGTGATGCACAAAAGCTCAACTCTTGGAAGACACAATGGTACGTCCTCTCAAACCAATGGGGAAGCAGATCTGCTGTTTTTCCGGTTGTATATGTAGTGGCTGGTTCATAGGGGGTAACGTATCCCAACCTTATTAATCAAATTTTTTCTATGCTATTTACAAGAATTTCATCTATCTGTAAGCATTCTGTTAATATCTTCAATTGAAATGTGTTTATTTTTTCCCATTAAGCCATCCTACTACCAAAATCCAGCTTAAGTCTTGCAAGGACTGTTTTAAATAGTTTGCTTTGTTCATATTCACAGAAAAATGATTCATTCAATACATTATTTATACAATACATTAAGAATGAATGAACAACATAGAACATGAAATAATGCTGGTTTATCATAGACAGTATTACCCATGATGCCTCTGCAGAAGAAAGATAATTAGCAACATAAAGGTCATGCAAAAAGAAAAAAAAGTGATTAAATGAGGACGAGAAGGGAAAAAAAGAACAACCACGTATTTGGATAGAGAGCAAGTTTTTCTTTTTTTTCATTTTGCTATAACAGAAAATCATTCTTTCAATATTTAATGAAATGCTTATGTTATAGCACCTGGTCACATTGTTAGCACCGCCTAACCATTACCTCCCATGTGGGTCATCACAGCAGCCATTTGAATAGGGACAAACTGTTCATCAGCTACTTTAATGCCAGTCTTTAAGGCGCTACAGCTACAAAACAGCAGGAATCAGAGTGGCTTTGGCTGTGTTCTTAGGAAATAAAAAGCCAGGGGCTAAATAATATTACATCCTCTCATTAAAAACCCACACAACTAGTAATAATTCTAAGTTTAAGCAAATGAAAAAAGTGACAACTTTTCTGGGCAACAATTGCTGCCTTTTAACCAGTACATGATCATATTTAAACTACAGTGCTAGCTTAGAAATAAAATACCAATTATTTGGTTTTAATCATCAAAGTTATCATTTGGTAATGTGATCCAAACAGCAAACAGAAGCCTTATGTTGACACAAAGGCCAAGAGAATTTCTTAATGAACAAGTATCCATCCTTTGCGTTCTAGCTGTTAAATGTTACATTATGGCACCAAGACAGTAAGTATGTGAATCTGAGCCTAATGGGATGTAATTAGTATTGTAGTATTAATCATTTCTGTATTAATGATTAGAAAATATTTTATGGTTGGTTTAAGAGCTTCTGGAGACCCGAGAATTAAATTTAAAATAGGAGGCCTGGCACTGAAGAAACTTTTGTAATTTAAAATATTGTAACATATATCAAATGGAATGACACTAAAAAATGTAAAATTCATTTTTATCATTGGTTATTCAAAGACATACATGTTTACTATCTGCTAAAACAGTATGATTATCTTAATTAAAGCAAAGTCTGTTTTGTAATCAGTGAGGGTTTGCTGGACAGTGGGCATAAAAGAGCCTGTTAGAAACCCTGACATTTCTGGGTCTTGGAATTAACATGATGCTGTATTGTGCTATTCGTTGCCTGAACAGCCTATCAGCAGGCCAGAGCACTGTCACATGGGAATTATGTGAGGCTCCTTGTCTTGTGCAAGCTTAACCACTTAAACCCCGGAGGATCTGGCTGCTCAAAGACCAGGGCCTATTTTGCGATTCGGCACTGTGTGACTTTAACAGACAATTGCGCAGTCGTGCGACACTGTACCCAAATTAAATTGACGTCCTTTTTTTCCCACAAACAGAGCTTTCTTTTGGTGGTATTTGATCACCTATGCAATTTTTACTTTTTGCATTATAAACAAAAAAAGAGCGGCAATTTTGAAATAATAACAATATTTTTCACATTTTTTTATATGAAATTCCCCCTAAAAAAATGTAAAAATCAAAAATTTTTAACATTCTAGGCCAATTTGTTTTCTGCTATATATTTTTGGTAAAAAAAATCACAATGGGCGTATTTTGATTGGTTTGCGCAAAAGCTATTGCGTTTCCTAACTAAGGGAAAGATTTATGTCATTTTTATTGTTTTTTTTTTAACTAGTAATGACGGCGATCTGCAATTTTTTTAGCGGGACTGCGACATTGCGGGGGACAGATCCGACCCCTGAATAACATTTTTGACACTTTTGGAAGTACCAGTGACATTACTACAGTAATCAGTGCTATACATAGGCACTGTTACTGTAAAAATGACACTGGCAGGGAAGGGGTTAACTTTACTAGAGATCAAGGGGTTAAGTGTGTCCCTAGGGGCGTGCTTCTAACTGTAGAGGGGTGTGGCTTTTGATGAAACCACAGAGACATACGATCCTACATAGCAGGATTGTATGATCTCTGCTGTCACATCAGGGAGAATGACAGGCGGCTTTGTTTACATTAGGCGCCTGCCTTTCTCCCTCTCCAGCGGGAGATCGCGAGTGACCGGCGGACATCGGTGCCGCTGGTCACTCGTGTGGGGAGCTCCGTGAATGAGCAGGGGCAGGAGCGCACCTCCGGCGGCGCGCACTCGCCCCCTACAGGCTCCTGGGCGAGCAACGTAGTACTACATCCCTTTGCCCAGGAGGGGCTGACCGCCGCAGTAAATGTACTTGTGGCAGTCGGCAAGTGGTTAACCCAAGCATATGGTCAGAAAATATATGGCAGTCTTGTGGGTCTCAAAGGATAAATGGGATGGAGGGAAATGTATGTAAAGAAGGTACACGTTCCCTACTATGCTAGCTATCCAATCAACTTGTATCTTAGCCCGGAATGAGAAATGAGAAACAAGTACATGTTTTGTTTAATTTGTCAATCTCCCAAACCAACAAAAAGAACTTTGGAAGGGATCTTACACACCAGACCCAAAAAGTTTTTTTTATCACAATTGATTTTTTATCTGTTGATTTTATCATCACATATCAGAAAGCAGATTTCATTGAAATAACATTTTCAGAAGAATGCATGTGAAAATATAATGTTGAAAGTTTTCTAGGATTAACACAGTAAATTGTTTATCAAGCTACACAGGCAGAATTACAAGTAACTGCAGTGAGACAATGTTTCTAGCTATTGTAGGAGCAACACCAGAAAAGAAGTGAATCAGCCATTATCCAGCAAATATACACTATCCAGAACATTCTGTAACAGTGTATCATTCAGAATTGTCTCTTAATTGACAGTAATTAAATCTGAGTGATCTAGAATCTAGTACAGCCAGATTTAGCATGTTTCCTATAAGACTGCTGTGTAGAATTTCAGTTATGCCCATTCCCAACCTTTCTTTCATACTTCAATGCTCTTGAAAATAAAAAATACATATAATAGCAGTAATATTAATAATAAAAATAATAATAATGCTATTATTACTACTATTATTATTTGTCATCTGTTTCCATTCTTTTTTCCAAAGTTATCTGTCTTCTAATTCAACCTGTATCCAGACACGATATTGCTGGTCACCTTCTTTTCACTTTAAGTCTTCCATGCATTATTTTCCTTTATAATGAGTTGGTTCTTCCCATATTATGTTCAAAATAGTCATATGCACTTCTAGTGAAAAGTTGGGCTTGATTTGTTGAAGGATTTGTTGAAGATCTTTTCTTGGACTTTCATCCGTGCTCTTCCAAAAGCAAGTCCGTGTTGTATTTCTTGACTGCTGGATCCTTAGTTGGTAATAATTGATCCAAAGCAAAACTTCAAAGTTATTTGCCTTTACTTTGGACATAACCTTGATATTTAGCTAAAGTCCCATCTTTTCACAATGTTTTTAACTTTCTTTATGGTGCTCTTGAAGTCCACTACATTTCCAGATATCAGCATAGTGTCATCAGCATAACAAAATTTCCTGATGGCATTTTTTGTACTAAAATTAAAAACTTGCCATCTCTACAAACTCAGTTTTTCATAAAAAATAGGAATACCAGCAATTAATTTGTATTCACACAAACATTTGCAAAAAACAGGGATACTTGGTTTGCATATTTTACTATAAATGTTAAAGCTGGAAAACTGCATCAAAGTGATCCCTCCCTGGCCAGTTCCCAGGTTGTGTACACTAATTCAGCCTATACACAGAAAAATGATCAAATAAAGGGTATTTTTAACAAAAGTTACAGTGATTTATGAGTTACAAATGTAGTAACTTAATAAATGATGTAACGTGATAAGATGCCCTGATACAGGCTATGGTACTAAAGAATGCGTATTTACTAAAATGCATTAATTTGCAGTCACATAGGAAGACATCTATGTGACTGTAACTCTCCCCTCCTATACAATATAGTTATGCAGCTTCACAATTTTTTTTAAAATAAATAAATTATGATGAGAAGATTATATACCCCAAATTGGTGTATATCCTTCGCGCCTATGGTAGTCCTAATGTAAGGAGGTGATATAGAGTGGGTTATTATAGTGATAGCAGCTGCTATAAAATGAGTAGTAGTTGAGAGAAGAAAAACCCCAATAGTGGGATTTATATAGCACTTGCTAATATTAATCTAGAAAAAAGATGAAGGACAGGTCATAAAATGTACCTGTCATTCATTTGTGGGGACGTAGCATGACAGTTAGTAAAAAAAAAAAAAAAAATGAATTATATGTTATTAAAGACAGTCAATTGGTTGATAAGATGGAATATATGATTGGCCATTTAACTATAGTATTGATTGGGCAATGGCAATGTAATTTTACTGGTTACTTTTATTACCTGTTGTTGATTGGTCCAAAAGTTACAGAATTTTCACCTTGAGCCGTTTGGACACCCCTATATAAAGAGGAAATCTAACTGTTAAAATCACTCAGCAGCGGGAGCAACAGACAATAGCTTCAGGACTTTTTGTTGTTACTGACCTGCTATGGAATCCCTTCTCCAGCAGATCTTGAACCGGGCCGGGGAAGCCGACGGTGTCGAATGGATGCGGCATTGCCTGTCCTTTTCTACGATCCCGGAGCCGGTGGAGCCTTGCCGGTCTTCTTCGGCTGTTCCTGATGTCGTTTTTCCTGTGTCTTTGGCGCTCCCTGCTGACGCGGGTCATGTTGGCCGAGGTCGTCCAATCAGAACGGTTGCCCGTGACCCCGGTGACGCAATTCCTGCCTGTCGGGACCGTGACCCCAGTGATGCATTTCCGGATCGTCAGGTCTGTGACCCCGATGACGCAGTTCCGGATCGTCATTTCCGGGCGACGGTCGCAAGAAGGCAAGATGGACGCCCGCTCCGCTCGGTGAAGCGACCGGGTCGTTTTAGAGAAGATGTCGCCGCTTCCTGCAAAAACTCTGGGAAAAACGGAAGGCCCGTTCGAGGTACATGTAGTACCAATTCACAGTCGGCCCCCTTTGCTAATGTTACTCCTTCTTTCCAGATTGTCGGTTCGGAAGTGTTAGCGGCTCGGCCTACCATCCCGGTTCCTGTCATTCCAGTTTCCACGTCTGACAGCTCTGCTTCAGGGATCCTGCCTGGGTGTTCTACTGGTACTGTGGTCGTTAATGACGCAGTACCTGAAGGTCAGTCTCATATGCTCAGGGATTTCTTTGCTATGTTTACTGATTTTTGTTCTCAAATGTCTTCTCCTGTTACTGTGGGTTCTAATATGCCTGTTGACAATGTTATTGTTTCTACTGTGCCTGTCCATGGGCCATCTGTTGCGGACCCTCTGACTGAAGTTTGGTCTGAGGCTTTGCTTCCCGCAGATCGCCCTGTTTTACATGATGTATCTACCCCCTCTGTTCCTGTTTCTTCACCTTTGGTACCTGCTGTTTGCATGAAGGAGAGTATACCATGCGAAATTTCACCTTTAGGATTTCATTTACCTTCTTCTGTTAAAGAAAAAATTTGGAGGGGGGAATTTGTTGATCTTTTAACTTTATTGCCTCATAACAGGGCTGCAGGTAGAGATGGTGAGAAGCCGTCTGAGGATAGATTTAGGAATATTCCCAAGTCTTTTAATAATTGGCTGCAGGGCTATTGTATTTTTGCAAGTGTTTTAGGTGAGAGGCGTCCTGAATTATGCTCAGGACTTTTTCAACATCTCGACATTGTCCTGGAGGCTTACAAACATTTTCAGGGATTTGGTTGGTACAATTATGATGAATCCTTTAGACAGAAGCTTTCTATTCATCATTCCTTGAAGTGGGGAGTAAAAGATGTGGGATTGTGGATTAATTTATTGTTGCCACAAAGATCATCTGCACCTTCTAAGTCTTCCAACTTTGGGCAATTGAGAAAAGGAGTGTGCTTTGCTTTTAATGAAGGCCTGTGTTCTCGTTCTAATTGCAGATTTAGACACGAGTGTTCACATTGTGCAAATAATCACCCTATTTCACGTTGTTTTAGAAAGAATAATTTGCCTTCTGTCCCTTCAGCTAAGGATCAGCTCTTTCAAAAGAGCGGCAACTCCGGTGAGCTGGGAAAAAATGCTTCCCTGGCTCATGGAGTACCCAGAGAGTAACAAAGCTTTGATTTTGTATGAGGGTTTTAGATTTGGTTTTTATTTGCCCCCATATTCTGGTTCTGGATGTTTTGTCGTTGAAAATTTGCCTTCTGTAAATGAATTCCCTGAGTTGGTTCGTGAAAAACGTTTTAAAGAAATTGCTGCTGATAGGATGGCTGGCCCTTTTTCTTCTCCCCCTTTTCCAGATTTCCGCATTTCACCATTGGGGCTTATCCCAAAGAAAAAGGTCGGCGAGTTTCGCCTAATCCATCACTTATCTTACCCTGACAGGCTGTCTCTTAATGATGACATTGACCCTTCTCTTTGTTCTGTATCCTATTCCACATTTGAAGATGCATTGAAGAAGATTAGGAGTGTTGGGGCCTCTGCCTTGTTAGCCAAGTCTGATGTGAAGTCTGCGTTCCGACTCTTACCTATACACCCTTCTGCGTTCAGCTCCTTAGGAATTTTTTTTCGTGATCAGTTTTTCTACGACAAATGTTTGCCTATGGGGTGTTCGCTGTCCTGCTCTTATTTTAAGCTCTTTTCTTGTTTTGTTGAATGGGTAGTGTCCTGTAGGGCATCTTCAGGTAATATTTTACATTACCTTGATGATTTCTTGTTCATTGGGAGTGCTGATTCTCTAGATTGTTTGAGAATCTTTACTGAATTCAAAGTTATTTGTTATGAGTTTGGGATCCCCTTGGCTGTTGAGAAGACTGTGTACCCTACCACCAGGCTTGAATTTTTGGGTATTGAGATAGACACTGTATTGATGGAATTTCGTCTCCCAGCTGCCAAGATCTCAAAAATAAAAT
>NC_138770.1:570176198-570293698 GCF_965119305.1 Pelophylax lessonae | reverse complement strand
GATCATGGAGGGACTACAAGGTCCAGGAGGCCATAAAGCCCTGAAGGTCTTTTTACCATATGGTAGTTAAGACCCACTACATCTGGTGAGTGCATACCCCCTTTAATCCATACCTATCACACCCAAGTACCTACCAGCAGTTGGACTACTGGAGGATTCGCACCCAGCACCTGCACTTTATTTATTTGGCACCGAATCTATACATGCACTAAAGTCACTCATGAACTTTGCATTTTGGACATTTTGTGGCACAATCTTATCCTTATTTATTTATTGACATCACTATGCACTTTATAATTATATAGTATCCATTGTGCACAATTAGTGCAATTTTTATTGTGAATAATACTGTGGAATTTCTGTGCAGATTAATTTTGTTATATTTATTGTGCATCTTATACAACACACCCACTTGTCATACACATTATTTATTATTCATATCACTGTATATTCTAGATTAATATTAGCAAGCACTATATAAATCCCACTACTGGGGTTTTTCTTCTCTCAAATAAATAATGATGTTCATCCCTTTTACAACGATTCTCCAATTATCACACAAACCTTAGATTCAAAAGCTGTAAAAAATTTGGTGGAAGACATGGTTTTAGCATAAAACATGAACATCAGCAACCATTTCAATCCCTCAAATCAAACTTTCTCACTTTAATTTCCAACATATGTTATCCAACACTTGTACTTCTTACTTCTAACTTGCCTCTCTCCTCTTTTGAACGCATTGCTATTATTCAGAGCAGTTGTTCACACGGTTAAGAGGGATCACACATAGTCATTTTCTGAGTTGCATGCCACTTTCCACTCCTACTGCAAGTGTGCGGGAGTAGCACCAGAAATACATAGTTACATAGTTAGCCTGGTTGAAAAAAGACACAGGTCCATCATGTTCCACCAAAAAAAAGGAAAAAAAAAATTATCCACAGTAAATCTGTGTATTGGTATAAAATAGGAAGCATAGTGGGGGTTAGCAAGCACCATGTTCTCCAGGGTTGTTATATCTTGTGGGTATTTAATCAGCTAAAGAGAGAAGTTGGACGATACTGTAGATTTGAATATTTCTAGCTGGGATCTGACCTCTGGCTCATGGTCAACACTTAAGGTCTATTTGTGGGTCAAAAAGCAGACTACAAGTTCCACATACTGGAACAATCTGAAAACATAAACTCAATTACATCCAGAAGATAGTGGGAGAGCAAGAGAATAACCAACATACAGACAGTAAATCCCATTATGTGATAATGAGGACTGCAAAAAAAAAAAAACATTTTTCTTTTTTGTTTTTTTTTCCAAAATATTTTATTGAATAACATAAGAAGGGTCATACAGCAAGGCATAATGAACAATCAACAAATAACATAGCGATCAAATAAACATTTGAACATGGAAACCTGACATGTCAGGGAGAACAAAAGATAGGTAGAACAATATAAGGAGCGTTGATCAGGGAGTAGATATGAGATCAAAAAACAATGAAAGAAAATTATCCGGAAACTGGGTATAATTCACCAATAAAGAGTAACAACAGCTTGTACGGAATAAACGGAAGCCCAAATTTGGGTAGAGGAAAGGTATGTGGTCAGATAAAGAGACCGTACACTGTATGCAAGTTAGCAAAAGTGTAAAGGTAGTGGTATGGTAATCTTTGAGCTCTGACATGGATCTTGCATGTAATTGTACATATTTAAATGGTATCCATATGGATTGCAGGTCAAATACAGGGTTCGTCAAAGTCTGAGGAGTTTAAGTGGCTGTATGAGGCGGCATGAGGTAAAAAGGGAAAGTCCTAGACCCGCATAAGGGGCCAGGTCTCTTCCTCAGTCTGATGGGGTGGATGGGAGGGGGAGAGGAAGGGGGGGTGTCCAGCCCAGTCTCTGTCCCAATGGCTTCCATCAAAGCGGATTATCAGATATGACGCTAATGAAAGTCTTGTATGGTAAGGAGAGGATAAGTAACCCCAAGGGGAGTGAAAAACCAAACAAGGTTGTCTCCCACCTTCATCCCTTGTTTAGGGGTGGGAGCAACCGGGAGTGGGATGTGGATAAGTTGGAGATATCAACTGTTTATTCTAATTATGTGGAATGGAGTAAGGAAAGAATGTGGTAGGAGAGATATTTGGGAAAAAGTCAAAGGACTACTAGTCACTTGAAGTGGGTATTTTTTTGAACTGTCCAATGCAATACCTGCAACTGCAATTCAATAACTTTACAAAGACTATTCTTAGTGAATCAATACAGTTCTGGAGATAAATACCTAATGAACAAATGTTCCCTAACCGCAAAGGTTCAAAACATTTACACCCAACTAATCCAGTGTGTATGGAAAAGTGTTTAGGTTAACCACTTTACTACCGGAGGATTTTGCTGTCTTCCGTCCAGGCCACTTTTTGCGATTCGGCGCTGTGCGACTTCAACTGACAATTGCGCGGTCGTGCGACGCCTTACCCAAACGAAATTTACGTCCTTTTTTTCCCACAAACAGAGCTTTCTTTTGGTGGTATTTGATCACCTGTGCGATTTTTACTTTTTGCGCTATAAACAAAAAAAGAGCGTTTATTTTGAAAAAATAACAATATTTTTAACATTTTTTTATATGAAATTCCCCCCAAAAAGGATGTAAAAACCAATTTTTTAAAAAATTTTTGGCCAATTTGTTTTATGCTACATATGTTTGGTAAAAAAAATCGCAATAAGCGTATTTTGATTGGTTTGCGCAAAAGTTATTGCGTTTACTAACAAAGGGAAAGATTTCTGTCATTTTTGGTGTTTTTTTTTTAACGCGTAATGGCGGCGATCTGCGATTTTTTTGCGGGACTGCGACATTGCGGCGGACAGACCGGACCCCTGACTGACATTTTTGACACTTTTGGGGGTACCAGTGACATTACTGCGGTAATCAGTGCTATAAATATGCACTGTTACTGTAAAAATGACACTGGCAGGGAAGGGGTTAATTTTATTGGAGAGGGAGGGGTTAATGTATGCCTGGTGCTTACTGACGTGTAGGGGGGGAGGTGACTGTGTGATTCATGGACAGATCGGATGTCCAGCTATGCTGAACAGTCCGATCTGTCACTCCCTGTCACTATGGAGATCCGCCCGCTGTGTTTACACACAGCGGGCGGATCTCCAGACTCGATCCCCGACGATCGGGTAAGAGCAGCGGCGATCGCCGCTGCTCCTCCCCTGGCCCGACTCCCGCTGTGAATGAAAACAGCGGGAGCGAGCCTCCGGCGGCGCGCAAGCGCCGCCCAGAAGGGGGAGTGTCCAGTCACGTTAATACTACGTGGCTGGACGATAACGAACCACTCTGCCGCAGTAGTATTACTGTGAGCGGTTGCAGAGTGGTTAAACACCTAAACACTTTTCCACACTGAAAGACTCAGAGGCAGAGAAAGAAACAAAGATAAACCCAAGCCCCCCAAATAAGACAACATCCAACAGTTTGTTTTTTTCACAAAATCCTGACTTTGACATCACCAGTACACAAGGGAACCTTCTTTTATGTGCTAGATCCCCAAAGTAGAGTACAGGGGGTCCCCGAGTTACAAACATCCGACTTACAAACTACTCCTACTTACAAACAGAGGGAGACAACAGGAAGTGAGGAGAAATCTAGCCTTAGAAAGGGAAATTCCCTCCTGTAAGAGTTCTCATGGGAAAAAGGTGTCTCCACTGAAGCTTTATCACTAATCCTTGTTTCCACAACAACCCAAAATTTTCAAAATCCAGTTGTCATAGGGACAGAAAGTGAGGTGAAATCTTCTGAACAGGGGTACAGACAGCAAAACAAATGGTATAGGGTTGTTAACCCTTCCTTTTTCTATCCAAAAAAAACGTAAAAATTATTCTTTTGGCTGGGGCTACACTTAAAAAAAGGTACCTGTTCCGACTTACAAACAAATTCAACTTAAGAACAAACCTACAGTCCCTATCTTGTTTGTAACCTGGGGACCGCCTGTAATGCACAATTCCTATTTAAATTATACTGATGCATATTTAACTCAACACTTTAAAAAAATAATTGGCAATTCAAACACTATTAGAATCACTTATTTCTAGCACTAGCAAAATAAAAGCTTGAATTAGTGATTCATAGAATCAACTTCTCTACAGTTTAACCACAAAAATAATAATTTCCCCGTGAGTGATACTTAACCACTTAAGCCCCGGAGGATTTGGCTGCTAAACGACCAGGGGCTATTTTGCGATTCGGCACTGCGTGACTTTAACGGACAATTGCGCGGTCGTGCGACGCTGTACCTAAACGAATTTGGCGTCCTTTTTTTCCCACAAACAGAGCTTTCTTTTGGTGGTATTTGATCACCTGTGCGATTTTTTGATCACGCGCTATAAACAAAAAAAGAGCGTCAATTTTGCAAAAATAGCAATATTTTTCCCTTTTTTTTATATGAAATTCCCCCCAAAAAAAATGTAAAAATCAAAATTTTTTAACATTTTCGGCCAATTTGTTTTATGCTACCTATGTTTGGTAAAAAAAATCGCAAAAAGCGTATTTTGATTGGTTTGCGCAAAAGTTATAAAGTTATAAGGGAAAGATTTTCGTCATTTTTGTTGTTTTTTTTTTAACGCGTAATGGCGGCGATCTGCGATTTTTTTTGCGGTACTGCGACATTGGGGCGGACAGATCGGACCCTTGACTGACATTTTTGACACTTTTGGGGTTACCAGTGACATTTCTACAGTAATCAGTGCTATATATATGCACTGTTACTGTAAAAATACACTGGCAGTGAAGGGGTTAACTTTATTTGAGAGGGATGGGCTGTGTGTGTCCCTAGGGGCGTGATTCTAACTGTGATTGGCTGTGGCTTCAGCTGTATGCAGAGTGATCAATGGATCTACATAGTAGATCCATGTGATCAGCTCTCATACAGAGGGGAGAATGACAGGCAGCTTGTATACACAAGCTGCCTGACTTTCTCCCTCTCCCCCGCCGATCGCAGAGTGGCCGGCGGACAACGGGTCCGCCGGTCACACGCGCGGGGGGGTCCGTGACCACGCGGGAGCGGGAGCGCGCCTCCGGCGGCGCGCGCTCGCTCCCTAGACCCTCACAAGCTAGTGACGTAGCCCTACGTCACTTTGCCTGTGAGGGGCTGACCGCCGACGTAGATTGGCGTGCGGCGGTCGGCAAGTGGTTAAAGTGGAACTACACTGTATCTCAGCACCACATACCAAAAAGGCTATTTAATTAATTTTTAATATTCATGGCAAACTCATCAATCCTTATGCCTCCATGCTTTATATTCATGAGAAATCACTTTAAAAAACACCCCAAGCATTTCTGCCAATGGCCATCTTGAGTAAGGGAAGATGATTCATGTAGCATTTACTTCCTAGAATACATCAGTCTGGAATACATCAGCTCAGGCAGAAGGGTGTGCTTAGCTGAGAAAACCCCTCCTCCTCGCCTGAATATTCCTGTGATGTATGACATAATTTGCCTAGGCAACTAGCTAAACAAAATGTTGTTTAAAAAAAGTAAATATGATATTTCTATCTATTTACTAATCCTAGCAGCATAAGGATTAAAAATAGTCAATGTTGATTGAGAGAGTGAAATTCGGCTTTAACATTTCAGTCTTTAACATTCCAAAGACAGTACTTCAGGGACTCCAAGGCCCACTTGATCACTAGGCATCCTGTTCCACCATATTACGTTGTATAGCTCTCTTCTGTAGGTTCAGTGTTCAGCTTAGGTATGCCACGGGGGTGTTTCTCCCCTTTTACCACCTGCAAGAGAATTGCTCCCAAGCTCACACTGGAGCAGGGTTTCTTAACTTTTTTTCAGTCAAGGAACCCTCCAAAACATTGAACAGTCTTGAGGCACCCTTTAAAACTATGGACAATCTTGAGGCACCCTCCAGAATTATGGACAGTCTTGAGGCACTCCATTCAAAAATGTAAAAACTATTCTAATAGTTTTACATAATGCAGCAAAATCCACATATGTAGGACACCCAATGTTGGAGGGGGTTCAGTTATCCAAAGCAAATACATTTTTGCAAACTGGTACTGACTTAAGTATTCCAATTGTTTTTCGCCATCACTCAGCTAATGTGACCCCAAAGCTGATGAAGAGAGGTAAGAAAGGGTCAAACAATGATGCTATGTAGGCAACAAACATCCTGCTTATCAACAGATGATGCCATTGATCGTTAGGAGGGCAGCAGCTAGAAGGTTGTAATGGTGCAAAATAAAAACCTGTGGCTTTGTGTAACTATATAGAAGGCTTCCTCCACCCGCTGTCCTGTATACAATTTCCTGGCAGTTTTTAGGCATTTTGCCAAGGCACCCCTGAAAAAAACCACAAGGCATCCCAGGGAACCACAAATACTATTTTGCATTTTGGGAGCAAGTACCATTTTTTTTTGCACAGTGTGGTTTTCAGTTCCTAAAAAGGCCCTTTCTGCTTCAGGGTTCCACTTAACCATAACTTGTCCTTGGTTAGGACTGTCAAGGTGGTCGCAATGGTGGCAAACTTGAGATGAAACTCTGAAAAGTACTAACCATTCCCACAAAGTTTTACAACTGCCTTTATGTCAAAAGCGGTGGCTACTCCTTGTTAGCTTCAACCTTGCAGGTTTGTGGTTTAATAAGGCATCTTCCAAAGATATAGCCCGCTATACTATGTTTCATCAATATGGTGGATTCTCCACTTGTGTCTCCTCAGCATCATACTGCAGACTTCCCATCTTGGGAAGTCCCAAGACCTCTTCTTTTATTTCATATAGCAAGCCTTGGGACCACAGCTACTTCATGGATTACTTTTCCAATACCTGTTTACAAAGTTACTAGCGCTGTGGGGTACCTTCAACTGTTGCCTTCAATGCAAACAACCCAATGCTATGGCTTTCAAAGTCTCTCAGGTTTACCAGGCCCACCTTGACTAAGGTGACTAGACTGTTAGAATCCAACTGTGCCAGGGCAGACTTCCTGGCGATTTTTACCACACAGTCCAGCTCGTAGTGCTCAGAGGTACACACCGGATTGGCAAAAAATTTTAAGCATCTGCTCATGCTGCATTCCATAGGCTCTACCCAGTTTGTATAGGAGGCAGCAAAGTGACCTTGCTCACTACAATGCCAACTTTTCCTACAGGATCAGGACTAGCTCTGAGCTTCAGCAGGCTGACATTGGACTGTCATCACCGGCCTCAGACAAGTAAGTTGCTGCTTGGGTCTTCCTTTTGATGAAAGCTTCTGGTGCAGTGCAGAAGACAGCCCTCGGTAGTGAGATAGCTTTCGATACTCACCACAAGCTCATCTGCTGTTTTAGGAATAGCATGACTGACCTACAGGAAAAAGCCTTTGGTAACTTTTCTGTAATCCTGGGCTGCTAGACTCTGGCTGGTGTGTCTTATTTCAGTATGCACCATTTCATACATCTGAACCTGGGGTGATACAATGACAACATTAGCTTGTTGGGCATCTCCAGATAGTAAGGGTGCTAAGATACCTGCCACCTGCACCAAGAGGCACCAGCCCTGGTCTGCAACTCACACAAAAGTATAATTTTTTTTATCACATTTTTATGAAATTTTTTTAAAAATATTTCTCTGTGTATTTTTGGATGTTTGCTACTGAGGTGCAGATTAGGCACTTAAATATGCATAGTAGCAATATATGATATGGTATTCCATTGATTGATTTCTGCATTACTTAATATTGTAATTAATAGCGCACCACTATCACATTCACATTAATATATTTGTCAAGTTTATGAGTACTTGAACTAGATGGGAGCAGCAATTCGCAATTTTTCACCTATTAGTGTGTATTTTATGTTAGTGATATTCACCTAACCATACTGTAGCAGCGCACCTGTTCTATATACATTTTTAGACTAAGCTGGAGAGCACACCATGGTCAGTTCTCTAGCTATGCTCTCTTCCAATGATCAGACTTGTCCTGATACGCCCCTGCTGCACAGCCATTCACTAGCAAACTCAGTTCGCTGCTGCTTCTCCTCCACCCAGGCAGTGTTAATTTTGTCGACTAAAACCGACTAAAACGTTTTCGTCGACTAACACAATTCAGATGACTAAAATACGACTAAAACTAAAATGGCATTTTAGTCTTAAGACTAAAATACGACTAAAACTAAAATGGCATTTTAGTCAAAAGACTATAACTAA
The DNA here is from genome assembly GCF_965119305.1 of Pelophylax lessonae. Taxonomy (NCBI): domain Eukaryota; kingdom Metazoa; phylum Chordata; class Amphibia; order Anura; family Ranidae; genus Pelophylax; species Pelophylax lessonae. Next base: position 570,285,526 of record NC_138770.1, on the reverse strand, counting down.
AACTAAATCGAAATTTGCTGCCAAAAATTAACACTGGTGCATGCTCAAAGCATAAATAATAACATATTAGATTTTTCACTCCAGGACCAGCAGTAGTATATAATGAGTTTGGAAATTGTAGAGAAATGCTTAAATAATGCATTACAAATTACAATTGAACTACACCCATTTGATTATAGATGTCTAAAATGAGTTTTAGTCGACTAAAATGTAGGGCGTTTTAGTCGACTAAAATATACTGGAGTTTTAGTCGACTAAATACGACTAAAACTAAAACACTTGCAGAAGACTAAAATAGGACTAAAACTAAAATGCCATTTTAGTCCTAAGACTAAGACTAAAACTAAATTGAAATTTGCTGCCAAAATTAACACTGCACCCAGGTCATATGCAGCTGAGAACAAAGGGAAAAATTATCATTTATAAAAAAGAGAAAAAAGGTATTTATATATATATATTTTTTTTTATATCTATACAAAAATGTTTTCTATTTTACACTGTTGTTTACAAGGTGATTGTTACCAAGTACTTTACGTTTTAGTAAGCGGTTTAAGTTCTTATGGAATTGGAGAAGATCCTTCTTTTTTGCAATCAAATATCCTAATGAGGTCAAAGGCTGCAGTACTGTCATCAAGAGGTTTGTTGGTATATAAAGATCCCACATCTATATTGGCTAGGATGGCTGCTTCAAGTAGGGGGTCAATGGCAGCAAGCGTGTTTAGAAGATCAGCTGTGTCTTAAACATAACTGGATGTTTTACAAATCAGAGGATTTAGGATATTTTCCACTCATATTTTCTTTTTTTTTTTTAATAATTTTTATTGGTTTTCCAAGCAAATAATACAAACAGCGCAGGTGCGCAAAACAGTGCACAAATGCAAATGATCAAAGCAAAAATACCATTACATGTTCAAGAGAACACGTCAGCGGAAGCATGAAAAAAATAACATTTTGTATGTGGACATAGCAACAATGCGATATGTAGTGAAGTCGGAAAATGCACCCTTAGATTAATTAGATAATTAAATTATGATTGTACAAGCATGTATGTCCCCATTGGGGCACCCAAACGGGGGCACTTTTTGCCCCATGGGGATGGCCACATGTAACCCCACCAGTCTCGCCAGAGATAGGGGAGTGAAAGTTCAAGCTATGGAAGCCACGTAGGCCTCCCATAACTGCCTTCTTTCCTTGAATAGTCTAAAGTTATGGGGGGAACAGGATAGAATTTTCTCATATTCATAAGATTCTTTTACAATCAGAATCACCTCTTGGTGAGTAGGTAATAGTATATCCTTCCACCTTCGAGCTATAGTTAGTCTAGCGGCATACAGAATATGTTGGACAATCACTCTGCAGAAGGATGGGAACCAGTCCATCCCAATGCCCAAAAGGGCCTGTTCCACTTTTAATTTATTGAAAATGCCGGTGATGTCAGTTATTAGTCGGTGGATCAGGGACAAACAAGACCATAGCATATGCACCAGTGTGCCCACTTGACCACATCCCCTCCAACAGAGGTTGGAACAGGCAGTATGAAATTTGGCTAAAACATATGGGGTCCTGTACCAACGGAGATTCATTTTCTGTGCCCCTTCTCTAAAGTTGGAACATTTGGTGAGTGCATAGTTCAACCGAAAGGCCTTCAGCCACTGTGCCTCTGTGAAATTTTGTTGCAGGTCTTGCTCCCACTTCAAGTGGGGGGGAGGACTTCACAAATAGAGATCTATCATTCAGTGAGTTGTAGAACAAACTAATACCCCGACTTCCCAATGTGTCCGTAAAGCAGAATGAGTATATTTGCCGTGGGAGGGTGATTTTAGTTGTGGCGAATGTTGAGAGGATGTGCAATACTCTTTTGTAGTTTAAATATTCAGTTTTAAAGCCAGAAAATCTCAGGCACAATTCTGAGAAGGAGAGTAATTTGGAGTGTAGGTACAAGTCAGATCTATGAGTTAAACCGTACATTTCCCAATGGGCTATATGTAAGTCAGGGGAAAGAGCACTTAAAGTGGTCAATTTAATGGGGAAGTGGGAAGGATCATCACCCACAGTCATATTGGCCAGGAAGTATTTCCAAGCTAGCAGTGTGGCCAATATGGTGGGGTGTGTACCGGTCAGACATCCATTGGAGATATGGAGGGCCAGCGCTGAATCAGCAAGGGAAACATGGGGCATGGAAGATTGCTCCAGGGACCGCCACAAGGGCACAGGGGATGTAGAAAACCAATGCTTCGATTGGGATAATTTTACTGCCATGTGATAATCCCTCAAATCGGGAACCCCCCAAGCCCCCTACCATGACCTGCTTAGTAAGGACCTTGTGTGATGTTCTGGGTTTTCCATCTTTCCATAGGTACATGCTCAGCAATTTTTGCAGAGATCTGTAAAAGATGTTTGGGACCTGGATAGGGAGAGCTCTAAATGTATATAGAATAGCGTAAACTTTAACCTCCTTAGCAGTATTCCCGAGTGTGGCTCGGGGGGGAAATTTTAGTGCCAATAGCGGTAACCCCGAGCCACACTCAGGGTACCCAGATGGAGCATCGCTAGATCCTGGTAGAGGTTACTTACCTTGTCCCCGGGATCCTGCGATGTGTCCCTGCAGCATACGGTGGCCGGATCTTCCGCCTGATGCTGAGAGCCCCGGCTTCCGTCTCCTGCGACGTGACGCTCGCAGGGGGGTGGAATCGGCGGCAAATTCAAATAGTATAACACACAAGCACACTGATATATTGTAATCCTATTGGATTACATTACAAAATAAAATAATTTGACATTAGTTTGCCCCCTGGTGCCCTTTCCTGCAGTTTTACTGTACTTTATATATATATATATATAGGCAGGTACACTGGTGTGGGACGTGTTAAAGGCCTATGATTGCCTGGCATCCATATGGAACCTCTACCTTTGATACCTGATATCTGACTGTGATTATTATTCTTGGATAACCACCTGCCCAATGTTTATTACATGCTGTATATAGGTCTTTGCTGGGGTTTTTTTCTAATTTAAAATCTCTACCTCTCCTTCTCCCTTCTGTTGCTCCCTTCCCTTCATATATGTGATAGATTGAAGCGGTACTTGCCCCATATCAACTATAGGCCACATATAGAGCCTTTTATATATGGGACTTCTTAGGATATCTCTCTGTTGGGATACTCCTATAGGGTTTGGCTATATATCATTTGGACGGATATGTAAAGTAACTGCTCAGACATTGGAGATGGACGTATATGCTCATATGCTGTATTAATGCAACTTCAATATCACTGCTGACATTGGGGGTTAAAATATAATTACTATACCTATTTTTGTATCTTTGGGCACCTTTTTTGTGCACCCTGCTTGCCATCACCTGAGTCACTTTGGAGATACCTGTCTGTCTTGGTCTCTTTGGCCCTGAGGAAGCCTCGTGCAAAACGCGTCGGCTTGCAGGGGACCCTTAGACCGTGCTATACTTGAGACCATTTACGTCATCTCTTCATACAAGCTCTCCCTTGATGGGAAGTATTTCTATTGTGTGACACATGTATTTTTCATTTTATTATGCTGGATATGGGCAACTATGCTCAACTTTTTAATATGTATAAATAAAATATTTTTTTAGTCATACCTATGTTGTGTTTGTGATCCTTCTCCTCCCAGTGGCCCGCAAAGCCCCACCTATCTCTTCTATAGATATACAGTATATATATATATATATATATATATATATATATATATATATATACACTTTAACTCATTTATAGTTATTTATTATATTATAATTATATTTTGGCAACGTCACAACAGTCGCCTCCCACATGTCAGCTGGGAAGGAGGCCTTAGTAAGAGCCTCCTGGAACACCCTAAGAATGTAAGGAGCATGTACATCGACAAATAACCCGTAGTATTCAGGCGTAAATCCATCCGGACCAGGGGACTTCCCTTTCGGCAAGGACTTGATGGCTTTGCACAATTCTGAGATGGATATAGGACTATTCAGGTGGTCCACCTCAGAATGAGTCGTCAAGCGTGGAAGCGAGATTGAAGTTAGAAAGTTTCGGATATCTGATGGGGTCAGTTGGGGGGTAGATACATTTTCATTCAGATTGTATAAAGAGCGATAGTAATGAATGAAAGCGTCAGCTATATCCTTTGGATAGGTCAACCGCGCACCAGTAGAGTGGTGGATCAGGTAGGGGATTTTTTGCTTGGCAGTTCTAATCTTCAACTGATTAGCCAAAAGCTTGCCAGCCTTATTGCCATGAGAATATTGGGAGGCCTTTAGTCTCCAGAGAGCAGTGGAGTGCTGACCAATCAGAAGGGTGCGTAACTCAGCATGGAAGTGAGAAAGCTTTTCTGCACATGCAGGGGAGGAATTAGTTTTGTTTTCTTGTTCTAATGATTTTATAGAGGTGAGTATACCATCAAGTTTCTGTCTTCTCTGTCTCCTTACATTCGCTCCTCTAGACATCAAAATACCCCTCATGTATGCCTTATGGGCATTCCACAAAGTAAATGGACATACATCGGCAGTATCATTAAGTTTGAAAAATTCAGTTAACAATAAAAGTGTCTCAGAATTAGCTTCTTTGTTGTTTAGAAGTCTCGCATCAAAGCGCCATCTGTTTGCCCTGGTGGTAAAGGGCACATCCCCAGTCTGAGATGTTTTTAATCAGTGTTCCAATACTTGAAATAATGGGGTGGACCCCGAATAGATTGTGGACTTTGCAAAGTACAGTTGCACAGTGCAAGTGCAGTTGCCCCAGAGCTTAGTAAAAGAGGTAAAGCTCCACTTTGCAAAAAGTACCCAATCACGTGCAAGGAAAATAAAAAAAAACTGCATTTTTGCTTGCAAGTTTTTTACTAAGCAAGCATTTACTAAGCTCTGGAGCAACTGCTCTTGCAGAGTGCAACTGTACTTTGCAAAGTGCACAGTCTATTTGCATTTAATAAACCAACGCCAATGAGTCTACCTGGTTTCCCTTCTTTATTAATTTTGGGAAACATATATAAGAACAACCCATTTGTGGTTCCTCAGGTATCAAGGCCAGTACCTAATCTCTATTTCCTAAAGACAGGCTTTTTACAAAGTTTGTGAATTTTTTTTTTTGTAGCTACTCTGTAGGGTCCTTTTGTAATTTGGTGTACTGTGTAGTGGTTGATATTGCAAGTGTGCTTCCTGTATGTAGGCATTGGTGTTCATTATGACTATGGCACCCTCTATGTCCACCAGCTTTATGATCATTTCCTTTTTCTAGGAACTGGTGGCTGTTTGTTCCTATGCAGAATGGGGTTCCTTTTTGGTCTAGGGCTCCAGGTGTATTTTCTGCAGATTTGTTGCTCTTTAGTTTTAATTTGGCTGTGTTGTGGTCTGTCTTGTTAAGAAAGTATTCTTTAAGCCCTAGTTTTCTAAAGAATTCTTCCATGTCACTGCATAGCTTAATTATGTCTAGGGATTTTGTACAAAAGAATATAAGGTATTTCAAAGAAAACTCTTACTGTTTCTGTAAGTTTGTATAAGGATAGTTTAACATCCTCCCAACTTTAGAACTTGACAATTGGGGGACACTTCAGGGAGGCTGTGACTTGTGGTGAGGGTAGCACTCTGTGACAAGAAGTGTGTGTGGCCAAATTGTTGACAGTGGGAGGGCATAAGGGGCATGGTTTACGTGGCCACAAAGGCATTTTTTTAAGTTAAAATAATAAACATTTTATACTTTCCTGCTCTGTGCAATTGTATTGCATAGTGGTCCCTTAGCTTCTCATGTGGAGTCCTCCACCAGCACTTTCCGCTCCTCCTTTTCTCCAAGTGCCCCCTCAGCAAGCAACTGTAATATTATCAATATTATCTGGATAATATAGACATATCCCTATTCTTATTTTTTTTATCCCAATTGTCTATATTATCCAGAATGTTGGCCATGGGTATGTGGGTGCAGTCTTTGCTCATTCCCTCCCTTCAAAAGTTGGTTAATGTGTAATAACTGTTCTCACTGTATAATTTAGGTATACCCTGCAAGCAGGGCTGGCATTTGGGGTGCGCGAGCTGTGCGGCCGCACAGGGTGCCATGGGCAACAGGGGCGCCGTGCGGCCATCACAGCTCGCAGTCGCAGAAGATCACGGCCTGCATAGGGATAACACAGGCTGCGGCCGCCGCTTACCTCCAGCCGTGCGGCTGTGCCTTGGTCTCCTACTGCTGCAGTCTGAGCTGTGTATCACACACAGCTCAGCCTTCGATCCACGTTGACAGATCCCTCCTCCCTGCAGGGACGCCAGAGGATAGATCGTCAGCTCCTCCTCCTCCCCACTCGCCCACACTCCCCGGGTATGTGTGGGTGGGAAGTTTAAAGAAAAAAAAAAGCTGCAGACAGCGTGAGGTAAGTGAGGTCTCTCTCCTTCAAAAAATGTAAGGGGGGTCTCTGATGTGAGGGGGGCTTTGTGTGGGGGGTCTGTGATGTAAGGGGGGGCTCTCTGATGTGGGGGGCCCTGTGTGGGGGGACTCTGATGTAAGGGGGCTTTGTGTGGGGGGTCTGTGATGTAAGGGGGGCTCCCTGATGTAAGGGGGGCTCTATGTGGGGGGTCTCTGATGTAAGGGGGGCTTTGTGTGGGGGGTCTCTGATGTAAGGGGTGCTTTGTGTGGGGGGCTGTCTGATGTAAGGGGGTCTCTGATGTGGGGGTCTCTGATGTAAGGGGGCTTTGTGTGGGGGGGTCTCTGATGTAAGGGGGGGCTTTGTGTGTGTGTAGGGGGTCTCTGATGTGAGGGGGGCTCTGTGTGGGGGGGTCTCTGATGTAAGGGGGGCTTTGTGTGGGAGGTCTGTGATGTGTAAGGGGGGCTCTCTGATGTAAGGGGGTCTCTGATGTGGGGGTCTCTGATGTAAGGGGGCTTTGTGTGGGGGGGTCTCTGATGTAAGGGGGGGCTTTGTGTGTGTGTAGGGGGTCTCTGATGTGAGGGGGGCTCTGTGTGGGGGGGTCTCTGATGTAAGGGGGGCTTTGTGTGGGAGGTCTCTGATGTAAGGGGGCTCTGTGTGTGGCGTCTCTGATGTGAGGGGGGCTTTGTGTGGGGGGTCTCTGATGTGAGGGGGCTTTGTGAAGGGGTCTCTGATGTGAGGGGGGCTCTTTGTGGGGGGTCTCTGATTTGAGGGGGGCCTCTGATGTGAAGGGGGCTCTGTGTGGGGGGTCTCTGATGTGAGGGGGGCTCTGTGTGGGGGGGTCTCTGATGTGAGGGGGGCTTTGTGTGGGGGGTCTCTGATGTGAGGGGGGCTCTGTGTGGGGGTCTCTGATGTAAGGGGGCTCTGTGTGGGGGGTCTCTGATGTAAGGGGGGCTTTGTGTGGGGGGTCTCTGATGTGAGGGGGGCTCTGTTTGGGGGGGTCTGATGTGAGGGGGGCTTTGTGTCGGGGTATCTGATGTGAGGGGGGCTCTGTGTTGGGGGGGCTCTGTGTGGGGGTTTCTGATGTGAGGGGGGCTTTGTGTGGGGGTATATGATGTGAGGGGGCTCTGTGAGGGGGGTCTCTGATGTGAGGGGGCTCTGTGTGGGGGGGGTCTCTGATGTGAGGGGGGCTGTGTGCGGGGGGTCTCTGATGTAAGGGGGGCCTCTGATGTGATGGGGGCTTTATGTGGGGGGTATATGATGTGAGGGGGCTCTGGGAGGGGCTCTGATGTGAGGGGGTCTCTGATGTAAGGGGGGCTAAGTTATTAGTGATCATAAAAAAGAAAAGTTAAATAAAGTGCAAAAAAAGTGCAAGAAAATGCACGCGCGTGGGGGGGGGGGGGGTTGCCGCAGGATTAGCTCGCACAGGGCGCCTGAACACCTAAGGCTGGCCCTGCCTGCATGCTTTGTAATGATGGGACATTTTTAATATGTATTATATTGGTTTGTATTTCTCCTTTGTTTAATTTGTTACTTTGTTTTGCTCATCTATCTGACATAATGTTACTCTTTTGTATATTGTTTTTGATTGATTCGTTATTCGGAACAGGTGGATTTTGCTTGATGATGGAGGTACATGCTGCCCGGCACAATTGGGCCCTCTCCATGGAGGTTGGGCCCACCTTTTTTGTGCCCAGATGACTCTGGCTCCTCTTTTCTGTATGACAAGTGTTGAACCCAAGCTTGTCTGGTGTTCTTCCCTGTTGTGCAGCAGATGAGAGGCAGAAACTGCCACATTGGTCGTGCCACTTGTGATGCTTGCATCATTGTGGTGGGTGAGGCATGTATGGTGTGTTGGCAGATATCCAGTATTGTGACATCATTACGCATTGCGATGGCGTGATGGCCTTGCATGCTGGAGCTCTGGAAGGTCTGCTTTGGAACATGCCTGACTTCCCTCGATTAATAATTAGGGGATAGTTACACATCTGCTGCCATTTACTATTTCAATTAAAAATGTCAAATCTGACCTCTCCTTCTAACACAAGTCTTCTCCCCTACCTAAACACCAATAGCGCATATTCTCTTAGCCCCCTCCTTCTCCAAATCACTCCTCCCAGTGTATATCTTTGTTACTTGCCCTTTCTTGGTCATTGTTTCCCTCCCTTTGTGAGTCTCCATTTCTTTTAAACTTTACATTCTTCAGATCAGTGTGGCTGCTGCAGATCTCCCCAGCTTCTGTTGGCTCTGCAGTGAGATGTACAGGCAGCTGGAAGGGAGAGGTGCTGGATGCTATAGAGGGGGCGATTCCGGTATGTGGGACACTGGGCACCCCGTAAGAGATGCAAGCCAAGGCAGGTGCCCTGGTGCATAGACACACAGAGCATGACTTGGCCCTGCCCCTTCTCCCTCCTCACTGTCTGAGATTGACAGCAGCAGGAGCCACTGCTGTCTCTGAGCCTATGAGGAGTGAAAGAGCCGAGAGAACAGCTGTTCTCGTGCACATCACTGGATCATTGAGCTTAGGTCAGTATGAGGGTCGGGGGGGGGGGGGGCTGCACTGTGCAGAGAATGCATTTAGGTAAAAAAACCTTTAGCCTTTATAACCACTTTAACCTAAGACAGCTTTATGTGAAAAGTTTTCAAAACAGCCCAATATCAAATGGAACATTTCCGTACATACAGGAGAGAGGTGCGACCTATATACGTATCCACAGAACTAACAGGATAGCAATACCATGATTAAAACAGGAGTATCAATTACAGGGTAACTTTTGCTACAGTTCTTTGAATGTGGTAAACCTGATATTGTGTGTAAAAATGCACCACAGGACTCTATGCTGAAGGGACATATCAAATCCATCATTAATAGATAAACATCCCTAGATTAATCCCTTCATTCTTAAGCCTTTTTCTGACATTTGTTGCCTACAAGTTAAAATCCATATTTTTTGCTAGAGAATTACTTAGAACCCCCAAACACTATATATATATATATATATATATATATATATATATATATATATATATATATATTATTTTTTTTTTTAGCAGAGACCCTAGAGAATAAAATGGCGATCATTGCAATATTTTTATGTCACACACGATTTGCGCAATACACTTTTATGAATTAAAAAAAAAAAACAGTAGAGTAAGCCTAATTAAAGTTTGTATATTGTGAAAGATAACGTGACGCCAAGTAAATAGATACCTAACATGTCATGCTTTAAAAGTGCGCACATTGTGGAATGGCGACAAACTACAATACCTACAAATCTCCATAGGCAGCACTTAAAAAATTCTTCAGGTTACCAGTTTAGAGTTACAGAGGAGGTCTTTTGCTAGAATTATTGCTCTCGCTTCAATGATCGCGGACATACCTCACATTGGGTTTTAAACACTGTTTACATTAGCGGTTCCCGACTTATGAATGCATTCGCTTCTGCGTGTGAGCATGGAGGGATGGGGTGCTTTAATTTTTTTTTCCTATTTATTTTATTTTACTTTTTGTTTTTACACTGTCCCTTTGAAAAAAAATTCTGACCAATTTTACTACTGTCAGAAGGAATGTAAACATCCCTTGTGACAGTGATAGCCAGTGACAGGTATTCTTTATGGAGGGATCTGGGATCTAAAAGACCCCAAATCCCTCCTTTGCACCTAAAAGCATTCAAAACGCCAAGTTTGACTGTTTTTAATGCTGTAATTTTTTTTTTTTTTTAAATTTGCCACCTTTAAGTCTTCTATAAACCAGAAATGATGTCATGACATTACTTACGGGTTACTAGATCCGAGACCCGATCTGGGTGGACAGGAGAGACCGGGTGAGCCACGTAAGGCGGCGGGAGGGGGGGGGAACATCCCCTCCCGCTGTTTTGGGATAAAAGCAGATTGGCTTTTTAGCTGCATTGGTTTTTATCACAAGAAAGCCAACCGACGGCTCTGAAAATGGTACCTGGGTGATGCGTGCAGCTGCAGGCATCTCCCCGGTACAAGCTCCTTCAAGCCAAGGTCGCATATTTGTGTATGGTCGCCGTGAAGGGGGTAACAACAAAAAAAAACAGATGTTCCTTTTGTAGCATATTTCTGCAGCATAAATGTTTTAAAAATTATGGTATTGTTGGGGAACTTCAAATCGTGAAAACAGAGGCTGCAATGGGAATATAAATGTTTAAGTTGGGACAGCAATTCTATGTGCACCTATGATTTTATACATTTTTAGAACTCTGAAAACAAAAACCTGTTTTTCTCAAGCCTTTTACCAAAAAGGTTGACTGCTCAATAGGATGCAATGGGGTGATGAGTTTGAGGTGACAATAGCTGCGTTTTCTTCTTTGGACATTTCAAAAAGTCTTTCATCTGAGGTAAGAACTGTGCCTGAAATCCTTATCTTTGTGTTGACTGCCCCAATAACGCCTCTAAACTCTGATCTCTAATCTTCTAAAACAGCCTTTACTACTTAAGTGTGTCATGAAAAAGGCTTGTATTAAAAATAATGTATATGTCATTGTCCCTCCTTGCAACTCTGAGTATAAAAATGTGAGTTCTTGACCAAGGTAACCCTAAAGCTTGAATCTTTAATAATTTAGGTAAGCCAATAAAGGGTATCACTTAAACTCTAAACTTCCTGCCGTAAAACATCAGTTTAAAATATACAGTATAATCTTTTTAAAAATTGCAATAAAATAGATTCAAAGCCATGATAATTCCCCCGTCCAGTCACAATTGTGTATGTTACACCAGTTTTAAAAGATCTAATGTTTGCCTTTAAGCTTCATTTTTTTTCCCTTTCAGAAGAACAGTGGATATTCTTAAAACCCTATTATGTTATTAATAAATAATTGAAAGAACTGCTTTTTACTATAGTGACAGTTTCATACTAGCTGTAAAAATCTCTAAATGTACATTTATTTTTCTTTCAAAAACCACTTAATAAATGAAACTAAAACAATGACTTGTACTTTATCCATGTTCTTGTCAAGTTACTGGGTTAGACTTTCCATATTGTTTAAAATATCATACTTTTTTATTCATTTGACAATTAAAGTTAAGTATAGAAGAAGCACAATGAAAAAAAAAATTCTAATCTATAATAAAAAATGTCACAATTTGGGATTTAGAAATATGTCTATTCAATAAAATTCCATAGAAGTACTTGGAAGAAGTAGGCCACATTAATTAATTATAGTTTTAAACTGGTAGATTATGACAGTTTTATGCAATTATATGAGTGCTAATGGATTTGTCATTTCTCAGTATGACCTTTTCTTTAAAATATATAATTTGTGTTCAAAATCAAATTCACTGATATCTCTTTGAAAGGCTTTAGGTCAGTTACCAAATATGGTACAAGCTTAAGTAATAAATATAATTGTCTAAAAATACATTTCTAAGTGTCAAGATTAAATATGCATACACGTATAATGAAATTTGTCATAATAATGATATTACATTTGGAAAATACTGTAAATAACAGAAAGCAAAAGTACTATGACTCACACACTCAAAGAATAACTGTACTTAAAAAATATGGGTTAACTTAGTCTGCGGAGTACTTTTGCGTATGCTGCTTATAGCTGTGTGTAATGTTTCCTTGGAGGCCAATTTTGCATTTCATCAACAGTTGTGATGAAGCATGGGAGCATGCAAAATGTGTTGACCATCGTGTAGTGTCTACAAAGAATATATATATATATATATATATATATATATATATATATATATATATAAAATATATACTGTATATATATATATATATATATATATATGAATACATTTCGCTATTTTTTGTAAATTTAGTTTATTTAAAGTCCTATGTGTAACATTTGAAAGCCTTGTATGCAAGACTCTTTGTGAACTCAAGCAGCTGATTCACAACTGAATAAATAAAGATTTGATAGGTGTTAGGGGCATGTATACTTGCAAAGGTGTATTGATAGCCATTAAGTAGGGCTTTAACCACTTCTGGACCAGAAGATTTTCCCCCTTAATGACCAGGCCACATTTTGCGATTTGGCACTGCGTTACTTTAACGGACAATTGCGCACCTTAATAAAATTGATGTCCTTTTTTCCCACAAATAGAGCTTTCTTTTGGTGGCATTTGATCACCTGTGCGATTTTTTTTGCGCTATAAACAAAAAAAGAGCGACAATTCTGAAAAAAAAAAATATATACACACATTCTGCTATTTGACATTCCCAAAAAATAATATTTAAAAATCAAAATGTTTTAACATTTTAGGCCAATTTCTTTTCTGCTACATATTTTTGATAAAAAAAAATCACATTAAGCGTATTTTGATTGGTTTGCGCAAAAGTTATTGCGTCTACTAACTACGGGAAAGATTTATGTAATTTTTTTTTTTTTTTTACTAGTAATGGCGGCAATCTGCAATTTTTTTGTGTTAAATGTGTACCTAGGGGCGTGTTTATAACTGTGGGGGGTGTGGCTTGTGGAATGACCATACAGACCCGTGATCATTCCAGGGAGAAGAACGACCGTCCTTCTCTCTCAGCGGGGAGCGATCGCGGGTGTCAGACGGCAATCAGAGCCACCTGCCCACTGCATCGGCTTCCCGCTGACGATCGGTGCAGGAGCGCATCGTCGGCGGCGCGCGCTGGCACCCTAGCTGCAGAGAGCCACACTGCCGCAGTATATATGCAGTAAGCGGTCGGCAACTGGTTAATAAAGATAAAGTGGCCTTGAGTATCAGAGAGTAGTGTTTAGAGAGAGTAGCGCGGGGGGCTTGTTCAAAGTATTGAGATAGCCACCCCCTTCTTAACATTTGAGGAATGAATTTTGTACCATTGATTGCACCAATGGGGAGGCAATTTATAGGCAGAAGACATTTTACAATGTTTCTCCTGTAGCACCAATATGTTTGGAGACATGCATTAGAGTTAAACCTAAAGTTTGTTCTTCCGATCAGGTTAGCATATACCATTACCTTTGTAAGTCATTACTTGATGGAAGGAATGTTACTCATGCTGTTGGTTGACCTTACTAGGCAATTATCTGAATTTGGGGCACGTTTTTTCAGCATCAGGAGTTTGCCTTGTGCTGGGTAGAGGCTTGTTTGCATAATCCCTTATGCTTGAAAGCCAGGACTCAGCTGAAAAACGATGCCAAGCTTACGGGTGCAGAAGTAGCCATGAGATTGTTTTAAGCCCTCGAATACCAGGACATTTATAAATGTAACTTAGTAGATAAGGGGTTAAATTGTACTGCTGCTAATGTATTACCTGCTATCTATTAATGCATGTAGTAAACCATCTGCCTGTATTCTTTCCATCTAGTCTTGCTGCTGGCCAATTTTACACTGCTATATTATCTGCAGTTGCTTCATTCTTAATGAGAACGTGATAGAAATTGGCCAGCAGAAATTCAGTTTTGCATCAGAGAGAAAACAGCAAACTACTGGTCAATTTCTATCTTTCCATTTAAATTGGGCCTATTGTTTTATGAAAAAGCATATACTGCTTAAATTTTTTTTTAAACAAAAATGAATTGGATTTGGGTGATGCTGGTTTATGTAAACTATGCTATTTGTACAAGGTAAAAATCAATTTCTCAGCCAAATATATGCTACCAGTGTATATGAAAATTGTACTGTTCCGTAATGCCATATGTAGCTTTAAGATATCCCCAAAGCTTACTATTCAATGGATTTTTTGTATTTTCAACATTGCCCTTAAATTCACATGAAAAGACCTTCTCTCTTCTGTATGGTATTTTGTTTTTGTTTTTTTGGTTTTTTTTTCCATTGGCACATGGCAGTGCCCAGATTCATTTTTTTTTTTTTTGCTTTTTTTTTTAATTTAGTTTACCTATAGGTACTAAAAAGAAATTAGCAAAAAGTTTCCACCTGCCTCAAAATCATTTAAATTACCTCTTCGTTCAGGTTTGCTGAAATTCACAGATTGGCAGATTTGCCAATTACTAATTATGACACCTACAGCAGATTATTTTCAATAGCCTGATCATTTGTTTTAGTATTTCAACAGCTGATCTAATGCCTTTGACAAAAAAATGTTTGTTTCCCTCTATGACTACAGATGATCATACACACTAGCAAACCATTCCATATATGTTGGAGTTTGTGCACACATTCTGTCTTCAGAAGGGTTGAAAAACAAACTAATTTGAAGCCATTTTATTTATTTATTTTTAACCTAAAATAATTATTATACATGGCAACAATTATTATTTATTATTGGCTGAAGGAGGTTTTTTTTTTAATTTTAAAACAGTGAATTTTTTTAAATTATTTTATATTGTAAAAATTGACTTTTTCCATAATACAATTTTTTTGAGACATATTAATGGGAATAAAACCGTTTCTAAAAGAAACATTGATTTACTAAAGGCAAATAGATTGTGAACTTCACAAGTGCAGTTGCACTAATTTTCCCTAGTAAATAAAATGTAGTAAAATTTCATTTTGTAAAGAAAATCCAATCAGGTGTAAGGAAAATAAAACAAAAAATAATTTTTACTTGCACATGATGGATGATGGAAATCAGCAGAGCTTTACCACATTTACTAAGCTCTGGGGAAAATTAACTCTCCCTTATCTTTACTTTTACACTTTATCCTAACTCTCACCTGGACATAATCCTTATCCTAACCCTAAAAGGTAATGCAAAACTGAAACGTTTTATGTTTTGTAATAGAGTAAGGGGCCCCAGCGAGGTTTTTTTTTTTTTTTATATCTGTGTCCCATTTGAGAGACATAAACATGGGGAAGGCCATTTTCTCTCATTTTCAGTTACAGTGACAATGTTCAACAGAACAGATAGAGAGAGTAAATGTCCCTATTAGGGACACAGACAGCAAGCAAAAATGGACAAGGGTTTTAAAACATCAAGATGCTATCCAAAACAAACAAAAAAAAGTTGGGTTTTATATAAACTTTATTGACCAGAACCCTAAAAATTCACCTATCGCTTAAAAAGGAGAAATCTTTCAAACCATGACCTGAAATCTTAATCTTAGTTAACATTACCCTTAGAGTAATTCCACTTTTTTTGTGAAACACAATTCCCTTGGGTGATCAATGCACATTGCATGGAATTTAAAGATTCCTATCTATTTCTGCTCTGAAAAATAGCTGTTTTTGCATAGTGAATCGGAATTGGAGTGACTTTTTTTAACTATTAATCAGATGATGCACTTGCAGTGTTTTAATTAGGAAAGTTGCAGGGTCTGCATCCCTTTAGAAGTAATTAACATTTTAGGAGTCTCTCAAAAAAATGAAATTTTTGTTGCAAAGATGTCTAAAACCTGACTAGTGCAGACCTCTGGCAAAATCAATGAGCCAATCAAGTTTTGTACACCAAGTGTATACAGAAGGCCTCTAGGTTGCCATATTGAAATTGAATTTTATGGAAAATTACAACTCTACCACTTCAAAACCGGGCACTTTTCCCCCCTTCCTGCCCAGGCCAATCTTCAGTTTTCAGCGCTGTTGCAATTTTCAATGACGATTGTACGATCATGCAACACTGTACCCATATGACATAGTTATCATTTTTCACACAAATAGAGCTTTCCTTTGGTGGTATTTATTCACAACTAGGTTATTATTTTTTTTGCTATATAACTAAAAGAAGGCCAAAATCTGTGAAAAAAAAAACATGTTTTTCTTTTGTTTCTGTTATAAAATTTTGCAAATAAATAATCTTTCTTCATAAATGTAGGCCAAAATATATTCTTCTTCATTTCTTTGGTGCAAAAAAATTAAATTAGTGTACAGTATATTATTTAGTCTGTAGGAAAGTTATAGAGTCTACAAACCTTGGTATATATATATCTGAAAATCAATCAGTCCTGATGTACTGATGGCCTATCTCAATTCTTGAGACCCGAAAACATCAGAAGAATACAAATACCCCCCAAATAACCTTTTTGAAAAGTAGACAGTATGAGCTAGTTAGTAAGAGGCATGGCCTGTTTTTTTGAAGCTGTCATTTTTTTTTTGGGAAAATGAAGGAAAAAACTTTTTTTTTCGCAATCTTTTTTACTTTTTACATACTGTCACCAGTGCAGTACAGTGTCATCATAACTGGTGTGGTGGTGGCAAGGGACACTGACTGGTGACAGTATCTAAAAATAATAATAATAATAATAATATCTTTCTTTTAATTCTTAAAAATACTTTTTCTTTTACATTTTATTTTTACATACTGTGACCAGAGAAATACACTTTTACCATATTAACACTGAACCCCTCTAGGGAGTTATTCAGGATTTTATTTTATTTTTTTAAATACTATGCTTGCCTATAGCAGTGAAGTTCACTGCTGAAAGCAAATATTTTTTGCTGAATGACAGTGTGTAGACACTGTGTATTGTTGTGATTAGCTGTGATTGGCCACAGCTAATAACATGGTAATAACATTGGCCCTGCCTGTACCATGTGATCACTGTGATAAATCACAGCTAGCAACACAATTGCACACAATGAATGGCATAAAAGGAAGCCATTCATTGTTAACAACTGTCATGTGACCTGCTGTGATTGGTGTCTGGTGGGAGGCGAATTCCCGGGAGGACGTCATATGAACAGAACAATAGGGCTCCCAACCTACCATCGTTTTACAATGGCGTGGGCAGGAAGCTGTTAATAATGTTAAATTACAAGACGGCTTGTGTAGCAATTGTATATGCCATATTATTTTTATTTGCTATATTTTTTCTCATAAAGTTGTTACTCTTTAACTTCCTGATGCTTAACATGAATACTAACTTAACCCTTAGTCTAATGCAGGCATGTCCAACTTGTGGCCCGGGGGCCGCATGCGGCCCAGAACCGCAGGCAATGCGGCCAACTGCCCCCTGACAATTTTATTTATTTTTTGCTGGGGAGGAAGGAAGTCGAGTCGGGGGCATGGCCACAGAGGCAGCCTCGGAGGGGATCATCCACTAGTTGTGTTAAATTAGTGCTGGGGGGGGGGGGCTGCAGCACGGGAAAGGCTTGGCGGCGTTTTTATTACTTATATACCTTAACTAATAGTATAAATTTTATATGCGGCCCGAGAGAATTTCTGTACACTCAATGTGGCCCATAGAAGCCAAAAGGTTGGACACCTATTGTCTAATGCTTAACATAAATGAAAATGCAGCATTTAACTGAACATTTGGAGCTGAAAGTTACCAATACCATGATGAGGTTGTACATTGCCAAGAACTAGGCACAAAAACTAGTGTTCCCTTCTGTTTACAGTGTGAAAAGAGCCAAGTGGAGTATGTTAGAAGCTGCCAACATCCCAAATACTAGAAAAGATACAGACAATGCATGTACATGCAAAGAGGACACCCCTCAGGGATGTTGAGTCAGTTCAAAACAAGAGTAAGTATACGTTTTTTTTTGTATACAATCATAAAAAAGACATAGGTCCATAAAAAAACTGTAACATACAAAAATACAAAGCATATATGAATAAAGTACTCTAAACTACAAGATACAATCCACAATAGCTGCCTGTAATTAGTAGACTAGCTGGGGGCATCTCAAAGTGCAACCCGACATGTTTTGGAATTAAATCCTTCTTCAGAGGATTTGTGGTACAGATAAATCTAGAATATAATAAGTAAAGATTAACATATAAAGAAATCAGCCACCTATAATATATAGGGCAATATAGTCAATATGTATAAAAAATTTGATACATTATGCTACTGGTGATACAGAAGCTGAATAAACTTACATTTACGTGTACATGCATTGTCTGTATCTGTCTATAGAAGGAAATCTGCAGCTTGTAAAGTTCCTACTAATAGGCCTCAAAGTCTGTTGCTAAATATTTCAGAGTAGTATAGATTTTTGACATCAGAAACATGTACTAACTGCCCCCCATTTCAGTATCCTTCTGACTTTGAAGTGAAAAATCAAAGTGAACGGAGATCAGTGCACGCTATCACTTAGACAAGCATTAGTTCCCTTTTTGTATTATGATGACCTTAACATTACTGTACCATGTGTTGTTCCTACTGAATAATGTATGCTTATTTATTTGCATTACGTCCCAACGAGGCAACGAGATATTTGAAAATCAGACAGAATGACGCCCAACTAGCAAAAGTGCTAAATAATTGAAAATTATAATAAATACATTTCCGCATTCAGCACCTATGAACTAAGTGTAATAAAAGTACACAAAGGGGGTAATGTACAGAAGTTTTTTTTTTTTTTTTTTAATTGTCCTACATTAAACAGAGAGATATTGACCTGAACATATTTACAGACTGTTCTGCTATCTGTCTGTAAGCATGGCCTATCTAGCTCTTTTCTCTAGCTGGCATGCTCATGTCAGCAGGGCCGGTTTTAGACAAAGTGTGGCCCTGGGCAAACCTAAAAGTGGGGCCCCAAATTTTTTTATATTCTACCAAAAATATAGGTGCATTTAATCAATTTAGCCAAATAAAACATACAACTACATGAAAATATGCTTTAATTAAATAACATTAAATTAATTATAATCATAATCATTATAATCACATCAATTATAATATTCTATTATGTTTACTGCTCCTCACCGAGATCTATTATAAGTAGGCCTGGGTGAGGAGCAGCAGAGCCATATAAAGAACATACACAGCTCTGCACATAGCGCTACTCACTTACACTAAATAGAAAGCCCCAGGGCAACAAATATAGAATAAAAACTCTAATACTATCACCATTGACGGATTACACTGTAAAAAAATTGCGTGACTTAACAAACAATCATTAGGTTGGTTCAAGAATGACCAGCGTGTCCCCATTCAATGCACAGTGTCCAGCGTGTCCCCATCAATGCACAGTGACCAGCATGTCCCCATCAATGCACAGTGACCTGACCAGCATGTCCCCATCAATGCACAGTGACCTGACCAGCATGTCCCCCATCAATGCACAGTGTCCAGCATGTCCCCATCAATGCACAGTGACCTGACCAGCATGTCCCCATCAATGCACAGTGACCAGCATGTCCCCATCAATGCACAGTGACCAGCAAGTCCCCCATCAATGCACAGTGACCAACAAGTCCCCCATCAATGCACAGTGACCAGCATGTCCCCCATCAATGCACAGTGACCTGACCAGCATGTCCCCATCCATGCACAGTGACCAGCATGTCCCCATCCATGCACAGTGACCAGCATGTCCCCATCCATGCACAGTGACCAGCATTTCCCCCATCAATGCACAGTGACCAGCATTTCCCCCATCAATGCACAGTGACCAGCATGTCCCCCATCAATGCACAGTGACCAGCATGTCCCCCATCAATGCACAGTGACCAGCATTTCCCCCATCAATGCACAGTGACCAGCATGTCCCCCATCAATGCACAGTGACCAGCATGTCCCCCATCAATGCACAGTGACCAGCATGTCCCCCATCAATGCACAGTGACCAGCATGTCCCCCAACAATGCACAGTGACCAGCGTGTCCCCCATCAATGCACAGTGACCAGCATGTCCCCCATCAATGCACAGTGACCTGACCAGCATGTCCCCATCAATGCACAGTGACCAGCATTTCCCCCATCAATGCACAGTGACCAGCATGTCCCCATTCAATGCACAGTGTCCAGCATGCCCCCCATCGATGCACAGTGTCCAGCATGTCCCCCATCAATGCACAGTGTCCAGCATGCCCCCCATCAATGCACAGTGTCCAGCATGCCCCCCATCAATGCACAGTGTCCAGCATGCCCCCCATCAATGCACAGTGACCTGACCAGCATGTTCCCATTCAATGCACAGTGACCAGCATAGCATGTCCCCCATCAATGCACAGTGACCTGACCAGCATAGCATGTCCCCCATCAATGCACAGTGACCTGACCAGCATAGCATGTCCCCCATCAATGCACAGTGACCTGACCAGCATGTCCCCATTCAATGCACAGTGACCTGACCAGCATGTCCCCATTCAATGCACAGTGACCTGACCAGCGTGTCCCGACTCCCTGGCGACCATGCTGCTCGGGAGTCGACTTCTTCCTCCTCCATGGCACCGTGACTCGGTCGGACCGGTGTCCTCCGACCGGACACTGGACTATTCTTCCTCAATGCGCGCCGCCCACTGCCTCTTCTCTGACGGCGGGCGGGAAGGTGACGTCGGGATGGGGGGGATAGGTAGTAGTGAATGATCAGGTCTGAAGGGGATCGCATATTGGGATGGGGGGATCACAGTGTTGTGCTGAATTTGGGGGGAGATCATATATTGGTGGGGGCAGTGGTGAATCGTCAGCCCTGAGTGTCAGTGGTGAATTGTGTGTTGGGGAATGAGAGCAGTGGTGAATTTGGGGGAGATCACATTTTGTGGGGTGTAAGGGGGGGGGATGACACAGCAGTGGTGAATTTGGTGGGGGATCACATATTAGGGTGGGGGGTGTCAGTGGTGAATTGTGTGGTTTTGGGGGGGCTACACCGCCACTGTATCATACCCCCCGCACACAATTCACCGCTGATCTCCTCACCAAATCCACCACTACTGTGTCATTCCCTCCGAATGACAAAGCAGTGGTGAATTTGGTGAGGAGATCAGCGGTGAATTGTGTGTGGGGGGGTATGATACAGTGGTGGTGATTGGTGAATTTGGTGAGGAGATCAGCAGTGAATTGTGTGTGGGGGAGTATGATACAATAGTGGTGATCGGCGAATTTGGTGGGGAAATCACATGTTGGGGTGGGGGGGGGGGTGTCAGTGGTGAAATGTGTGGGGTATGACACAGCAGTGGTGAATTTGGTGAGATTACATATTGGTGGGGGTGTCAGTGGTGGCAAGGGGGGGGGGAATGACACAGCGGTGGTGAATTTTGTGGGGAAATCACATATTGGTAGGGGGTTTGTGATTTCCCCACAAAATTCACCACCGCTGTGTCACCCCCCCCCCCCTTACCACCACTGACACCCCCACCAATATGTGATCTCCCCACCAAATTCAGCACCGCTGTGTCACGCCCCCACCCCCGACACCACACAATTCACCACAGAGTCTGAGTCTAAAAAAAGTCACAGAGTCTGAGTCACAGAGTCTAAAAAAAAAGCAATTCCAGAGAGAGAGAGGTTGGAATTGCTTTGACAAAATTTGTTTCCCACCATATTAAGGGCTGCTTCCAAAGCCTATAAATGTAGCACACTGACCTGACACCCCCCTCCCCTTGCTATTACTGTGCTTCGGAACTTACACAGATAAGCACAGTAGCAGGCAGCAGAGCAGCAGACTCTCCATTCTTCTGCACAAACTTTTCACAGATAAGCACAGTAGCAGCAGAGGCAGAGCAGACTATAAATCTCCACGTACCTGTCACAACCTGTGGGTGGCTGCCGGCTGGGCTGGCTGAGAGATGTCTTCCGCTCTCTTCTCTCTCTGCACTCTGGCTGCCCCCCGCGGCGGGAACGTGTGGCCCCGCCCCTCAGCTGAGCAAGAGTGTGTAGGCACCTCCAGGGACAGACTGCTGTGGGCCCCCCCCCCCCCCTCAACAACGGGGCCTCGGGCAGTGCCGCCCGACTGCCCGAATGATCAGTCCGCCCCTCGCCTGCCGGCACATAGTGTCACGCTGCCTTAGCTCCACTGACAGGGGGCGGCTGGGGGCCCCTGGACATTCGGGGCCCTGGGCAGTTGCCCAGTTTGCCCCCCCCCCTAACGCCGGCCCTGCATGTCAGTGGGGGAAGTGACTCTGAGCTGCTCAACACAGTCATATAGGAAATAGAAGGGGGTAGGAGGCTGCAGAGATACAGCTGCACAGGAGAGAGAAGGGTATAAGAGGCTGCAGAGACACATCCACACAGGAGGGGGAGAGGACAGAGGATGGAGTGGGGAGGAGGTCAGATGTGTGTGGGTTAAAACCTTTGTTTTTTAGTACTATTTGAAAGTAAAAGTAAGTTTGCTAAAAAGGATGCCAGCATAAAAACAATCTGACAAGGGCCTAAAGTGTTACTAAACACACAACAGTAAAATCAGGCAGTATATTTAGTCAAGCATGCTTGTTATACTCACTGTGGAACCCAAGGGGTTAATCCTTTGCATTGTATAAAAAGGCTTTTTGATCCTCGCTTCTTTGATCCTCCCCTCCTTCCACTGACCCTTAATAATTTCCTGATAACATAGAGTCTATGGAGTCAGGCTGCACGTGCTCAGTTTGGTGTGTGTTGCTAGAGAGGTTTTTTTTTATTTTTCTTGGGAGGGTGCATGTGATTAGCACAGGGCCAATCAGCACTGTCCAGACAGAGGGTCAGGGGTCTTGCAGTCTCATTGGACAGTAAAAAAAACTCCTCCTACAATCTTTAACCAGTGATGTGCTTGGCTGGACAATAAAAGAAGTCACAAGACTGCTCTAACTGCTGATGGGAAAAGGTATTTAGCATTTTATAGTTACTAATACAATTGCGTTTCCATGTTCTGTGTACTGTGGGAGACCAGATATAGTGAATGCAGGATCCTGGGTCCACTAACACTTTAACCTTTCTCTACCCTATCCTAAGTTAATATAAACTATTGTTTTTACATACACTTTAAAGCTATATGGATTTTTGGAGTGTTAACAGAATAGTTAATTGGCCAAATGATCACACACAGAGTAACTGTAACTTGCAGTTTACTAAACTGGTTCAAAGTTAGAAGCAATTATGCAAACCACATCCAAGATGGCAAAGAGCATGCATACACTGCAAAATAATATCAAACAGCTTAGGAAAGCTGTACAGATATAGACTCCTAAAAACAATGTCTCTGTGACTCAGTGGGGGTAACATGTGGCTGCATAGCATGGCCACTATAACAACAAAGAGCCAAGCTTAGAATCCGAGTTGGTTAAGAGAGTTCAGAACAAAGCATCTTGCAATTATTTCATAGACAGAAGGCTTCACAGTGAAGTCCAGGGCAGCTCTGGTAACAATGAACAGCTGGAGGAATCCAATGTCAAAAGACAAAGGGCCGTCAGATTAGAACTGGAATGCTCTGGTACACTTTGGTAGCAATTGTGGAGGGTCTTGCCACAGCAGCTGGGTCTTTTGAAGATGATGCATGCTATTAGGCTTTGGCATAAGCCATTTCTGACAGTGAAGGGCCTCTCACCTGGCTGCAGATCTTTAGTCCAACTACCTTTGCTGCATCAGGTGTGGCCTCCCTTAGCTGCTTACTGAGCAAAGCAGAAAAATTTAATTTTCCCCGGGATTGTCTAGGAACTAGTAAGGGAGTTGTGAGTGTGACAGACCTAGCAAGGACAGGGGCTTTTGGAGAGGACTGGGAGCAAGCCTCTTACGAACTGACTATGGGCCCTGGCATTTAGGGGGAACACTACCTTTTGCAAGGTGTATGCCTGGGGATCTGTAGAGTGGTCTTGTTTCTGATTGAAGTTCATGTCTCCCAAAAACACTCAGGCTCTGGGAACTGAAGGTTCTGTATCCATATTTGGGGCATCTGTGCCTCAAACCTGCAATGACTGTAGCTGTTAATGTAATCTGCTCAAACCACTGGGGTCCCCTGCCATAATGTGTTTATTGTAAGTAGGTCTTCTGCTATAGTCTGCTGCCTTCTAGTTTGAGAAGGAGGGAGATCTAATTATCACTCCTATTGTCTGCTAGCAAAATACTGTGGGGATGTGTTTATACTTGTAATAATGTGTATTGTACTTTGTGAGCTCAATGCCGGCAAGTCTGACCTGGAATGAGACCTCTGAGTGTCCGGTTTGCTATTTGTTTAATTAACCTAATGTTTCTAGTATATGTTGGCTAATTTGAATAAACTCTTAAGGACCCTCTATGATGGAAATAGCAATGAGTCAGCTGTACCTCATTATCTAAACCATTGTGTGATGTTTTGGGTAAATATTTGGGTCATTGTTCATGTGGTGTCTGACCAACTTCCCAAGTGTATAAAAAGCCTGTATTCTTGATCAATAAACAACAGTTTTGCAGCTGAGCTAGTCCCGTCTAGTTCTAGGTTGCAATATGTGGCTATAATATCTAATATCTATGTCCAGGCTGGAGGAAGCGGTATACTGATGGAAGCACTCAAGTGGAGTGTGGGACGGTTCCATCGCTGTGAGCAAAAGAGGTAAAGAGGCATATGCCTGCATCTGTGCATGGTGAATAAAATGGCACTCCACTACAGAGCTACTGACAATGTTTTGTATCCTCACACTACAGAGCATTCTACAAAATGATAACATTTGCAAAAAAAATAGGTAAAACTTGTATATTTTGAATGTCCTTACAAGTAGAATTAAACGTAAAGTTGTTTTATCTAATTAATAAACCTTTTTTTTCAGGACAGATTCAGCTACTCAACATTTAGCTTTATTCTTGTTATTTTTTTAAAGCATTGCTCTGCCCCTTTCTGTTGATGTTTTCACGGCAGAATAATAAATGTAAAAGCAAGGCATGCACAGAAACTAAAATAATAAAACTGTATTTCATTTAATAACACATGCTTTAAAAGAAAAAACATTATATTTTATTTTTCTTTGCAATTATTGTATTTTAATGATATACACGGTTTATTTTCTATTTTTACTTTATTTAGATTGTATACTTAATTATACTTTTCTTGTTCTATTTTTTCTTAATAGATTTTGATCCAAACAATGGATTTGACTTGTTCCAGCTGAGCTAAATTAATTTATAAAAGACTAGTAAAGTAAATTAAGTCTTTAATTCTTCTTATCTATACAACACATATGATGAAATCAAAAGACCAAAACATACGGCATTGGGAGCAATGTAAATTGGAAAAAAATTCTATATTTGTATTAAACTGGCATTGTTTTTATTGAAGCACCTTATTTTTCATGTACATAAGAGAATGCAAGCTACTTCAGGGTGAGACAAAGATCAATGCTGAATGAATTACTTGCCACTGGTCAGACTCACTTTAATAAGAAAAGAATTGATCCATTAAGCTAAACCTAATTCTTGACCGAAAAATGGTCTGAAATTCTCTTTTTATACTGCCTGCCTCATAAAGACTTATAATATGTAGAAGAAACAAGCCCATGCTGAGCCTAATAAAATTAAAAGTGATGCCGTTTAACTTACCAAAAACCCATCAAGCTTTTAATTCTTGCTATTAATATCAAGGAGGTCATGCATGCAACATTTTATTGATGTTGCACAGGCTCATGAAATTCACAATGGTTCTCCTATCTCGAGGACACAGAAAATAGGAGTATATTTAAACAATTAAACATTAATGCATCTTAAACCAACACAAATTAACTAGTACATCTTTTGGCTTTGTAAAATATTGTTTATATATATTTTTTTTTCTTTTGTCAAGTTTATTGGTTCATTGCATTAAGAATTAGACAAATGATAAATATACAGTTTAAGAAAGGGATGGACATTCCCATGCCTAGAGTAATGCGCAAAGCTCAAGGGCATGACTACAGCAGCTAATGTGACTACTATGTCCCTCAATGGCAAAGGAGATTAATTTCACAGAAGGAAAACACATTGAACATAGAGTGCATTTAATACATAACATATTTAAGACATATTTTATTAAAGTCTCCTGCTATGTATGAGTAAAGTGTTAGAAATGACCTTCCGTGCTCTCTGCATACAGATAAACAAGGATGAGAGGAATGAATTTAGCATAACTGATTTCACGTCAAAATTACCAATTTCTATATTGGTAAAATGATGCTGATATTTTACATTTTTCACTCATTGAGCTGCTTAGGTGACATTTGCTTTAGGAGCCATTTACACTAAGGTGTTTTACAAGTGATGTTTTTTTGATATGTCAATGTACCAAGGATCTTTTTACTATATGTATACTTTATGCCATTATGTCATTTTGTATGAGTTGATGACAATCAGTAATAAAATTGTTGTTTTATAATATCATGTTGTACCCGCCTGTATATATGGAGAATCTTTCTACCTATTTTATGTGTTAACTGTCTTCAGACACTTCATATAAAGTCGCAATACCCCCTTTATTCCCCAATTCCCTTTATTCTCATATTAGGGATAGAGGCAGCCAGTTGGCCATTGTAATACTGCTACTATGTTGTGGAGTTGTCCACCCGTCATGCGATTTTACCTATTATATAATATTATATTATGGGTCAATTGTCCTATATATGTTTACCCCCCCCCCCCCTTTTTTTCTTTGAATAATAGGGATAGAGGCATCTAGTCGTTGATAGGGAGTGCCTCATACAAAGTCCCAAACTTTTTCTTGTTCTTTTAGAGTGTATTTATTGGTGTTCATTATTTGTTTTCTTTACCTTTGTCCATTGGATCGTCCTTTGTGTACTGTCGCTTTATGTAATTTTTTTTACCTTTTTCATGCTGTAGTTTTCTTTCTGTAAAAATGATTAAATTATAAAGACAATTAGGGGACTTTTTTGGCACAAGCAAAGGTCCAGGGTAGGTAAAATTAGCTTCTGTAACTCTTGGGAGCTTTTTTAAATCCCATTACGCCCTTAAAAACACTTTAATTTTGTAATTTTGCCTTCTCCATGTCTCCAAATTATTTTGCCAAAATAGTGAAATCACACAGAAGGTGAAAACTCTCCATTTCACTCACCTCTACACAGAAAGCAGGGGACAAAAAAGAAGAACCTTTTTCTCTTTTCCATTACTAGTCTTCCTTTGGGGTCCAAAGTCACCACGTGTATTTATGGATCACCACGTTGTAGTTCATGTTGCCATGTACTGTATGCACAGTTGTACCAACATAATGAATGTAAATCACATCTAGATAAATAACATTAAAAGTAAGCAAAAGAAATGGTCTCACATGGTTCCATGTAAATAATTCATACTAGAAAAAAGAGAGAAGGTGCCCTTGGGGTGGGACTTTGAATGAGGTATGTACATTCAGTGACCATAGTACAAAGATGGTAAAAAATGACAATTTTTATTTGATGTAGTTGCATATGAATGATGACAACAATAAAACAACACTACTTCGCTATCAAGCAGAAGCTTCATTTTCCACAATCTTGATTCCTCTCCTGTCTCCCCAACGTGTTCGCCAATGGTTCAAGTCCTGTCAGCTCCCGGGTTAGACCATGGCAGCCCCCACATCGTGAGAGCACGCATCCACCATCTATCTTTGGGTCATGTGTGAGTGTGATCTCTTTCATTTCTGTTCATGTACAGATGTTACAATATCACAGTCCTCAATCATATATAGTAACATGTTGTTTACTGTCTCATTCATTTTTAGACAATTTATCTAATATATACTCCTGATGAGTGAGCTTACTGAAGACTCACGAAACGCGTCGAGTTACTACAATATATGAGTGCAACCCACATTTTTATCGATATTGTTATTCATGTGTATTGTTGATGCTATTATGCCGCATGCCCATTGTGTTGTTGTTTTATTGTTGTCATCATTCATATGCAACTACATCAAATAAAAATTGTCATTTTTTACCATCTTTGTACTATGGTCACTGAATGTACATACCTCATTCAAAGTCCCACCCCAAGGGCACCTTCTCTCTTTTTTCTAGATAAATAACATACTGTAAATAACAGAACATAAATAACAGTATCGCTAATTTAAAAAGTTGCCTATCTCTTATCAATGAGGTTGAACTGTATGCACTATTGCCTTTATTCTACCTTACCTACTATGTAACAATGTAATGAAGAGAATTCATGATTATTCTCAATTTAGGCAAACCCCTTTATGTCTATCTTAAATAATATTAGTAACTGTTAGTAAAACTTAGTTAAACAGCTGTTTATTCTGCCAAAGGTGTTTAGTTCTGTCTACCCATTTCTCCTGACAGAAAGTACAGCCAGCCTAGTGACATGATTTTTCTGCTACGGTTAACCCTTTTGCTGCCACAAGCATAAGTGCTATGTCCTTAGCAGCACATCCTTATATATTGATTCCTAATGAATACAGCCACCCAATCACTTCCACACACCAGAATGTGTCCCTCTTCCCATCATGTGCTACCAGCCCCCCCTCAATTAAAAAAAAAAAATAAAAAAATAAAGCTGTCTGTCTCTATAAACATGTTCATAAGAACATTTGGTCTGGTACACCTTGTGTTTCTGTGAACCGAAATTTTTTTTTTTAATGAAAATTAGGGCTTGATAGGCAGCTGTGGTAATATATTGTGACATAGAAAATACAATTATCATTTGATTTTCCAGGGTCTCTGCTTTCAGAAAATATAGAATGTTTGTTAAATTTACCTAATCTTCAGTCTCAAAATGTAAATTTTAACCGGTTTACGACCGCCCGCCGCAGATGTACTGCGGCAGGCAGCCGCTCCCAGGCAAATGGCCGTACATGTATGGCGCTCGTTCTCAGGAGTGTAGGGGGCGAGCACATGCCGCCCATGGTGCGCCCCTGCCCCCGCTCGTCAGCGGGGAAGCCGATACAGCGGACAGGCGGCTCTGATTGCCGTCTGACACCTGCGATCATTCCCCGCTGAGAGAGAAGGACGGTCGGCTGTTGTAAACACAGCTGACCGTCCTTCTCCCTGGGATGATCATAGAGCCCATGTGATCCTTCTATATAAGATCACATGTCTCTATGGTCATTTCAGAAGCCCGCCCCTCACAGTTAGAATCACTCCCCTAGGCTCACATTTAACCCCTTGATCACACACAGGGTTAACCCCTTCCCTGCAAATGGCATTATTATTACAGTAACAGTGCATATTTTTAGCACTGATTACTGTAGTAATGTCACTGGTACCCCCAAAATTGTCAAAAATTTAGGCTGTTATGTAATGGAATACAATTATAAGAGCTATGCACTCACTCTGTGGCCAGTGATATTGATGTGTAGGCAGGTGTTGTTCATGGGCTGCTTCTGCAGAGTAGGGCAGTATTTCAAGGATTTGTATATTTTCAATGTTGCCCTCTAAGCTGCATGAAAAAACCTAGCCCTGTTTTACAGCATTTTTTCTGCATTGGTGCACTGCCCAGTTTTCCATGCCTTTTTTTTTTTTTAATAGTTTGCCTATTAGCCCTAAAGTGTGTTTCCAAAAGTAGTGCATACACTACTGGTGCGTGCAGTGTGATTTCAGCCCATTCAAAATTAATGGGCTGAAATTGCAGTGCACAGAGCTGCATGCTAATCACACAGGAACTGTACAGCATTCCTGTGCGATTCACATGCAGTTCCTAGTTTCAATGGGCCCTAAATCTCTTTACTTCCAAGAGGCTTAAATGATGATGCCTCCACCATTAAAGTACTGGAGATCCACACACTGATAGTAATGTATGAATACTTATCTCTGGACCAAGGAAAGTATCATGGTTTTCTATAGATGTGCATTCTGCCTGCTACAATTAACTGTCTTGAACCAGATCTAATCCAAGTATAGAAATGGCTTAGCTAAACCTATGCACTGGGTGATTTTTACTAGCAGCTTGTAGTCTCATCTGATTACATAGGTTCAGTGCCGCATAGAAATCATTATGTATGTCTCCTGTCAAGACTTTGGGGTTGGTTTACTAAAGGCAAGTAGGCCTTTAACCCTATAAGGATATTCCCCTTAGCTTAGTGAATGTGAGAAAGCTGTGCTGACTTTCATCATTCAACATGTGCAAGCAAAAATACAGTGTTTTTCCCTACACATGATTGGGTGATATTTGCAAAGTGAATTTTTACCGCTAAGGTAAGTGAAAATTCCCTTGCAAAGTGCTAATTCCGCTGTAAAGTAAATAGCCTATTTGCCTTTAGAAATTCCACCCCTTTGAATTAAACAGGTATGAGAAACACATGTCTTCTTTTTTCTGACTCATTGTAAGGTACTTGGGTATATTTGCATAATTGTTTGGTAGGTCTTGATATATTGAACCATTCCAAACCGATGGCTGACTGTTTTTTACCTTCATACATCCTATGCATGAAGGTAAAAAACCTTCTGCTTGCCTTCTGCTCCCACCACAGGCCCCCCTAATAGGCACTGAGCTCTCTCTTTATTCAGCAATGTGCACAAGAGCCTCAGCTGTCCTGGGACTCCCTCTCCTCACTGGTAAAGACATCAGCAGGAGCCATTGGGTCCCACTGCTGTCAATCACAGTCAGTGAGCCAATGAGGAGAGAACGGGGTGGAGCCATGGCTCTATGTGTCCTTTGGGTGCATAGAGCAGGGCTAAGGAGTGCGTATGCACCGGTGCCCCCATAGCAAATGGCTTGCTTTTGTGGGTAGTGGTCAATGGGGAGGAGCCAGGAGTGCAAGCTGGGGACCCAGAAAGAAGAGGATTGGGGCTGCTCTGTGCAAAACCATTGCACAGAGCAGGTAAGTATGACATGTTTATTTATTTATTTAATCCAAATCTTTAATACCAATTCAAGTGTTTTGAAAGTTCAGTTAACATTTACATTTTTGATGCATTATTTATGGAAAGCCAATAGAATTTAGGCTGTAATGAGGTATTCAGCTGTATAATGGATTCTGATATGTTCAAGTAGTACTTTTCCAACTCAAGTTTTGGTCTAACCATTCAATGAAATAGGAAAATACATCCTATTTCAGGTATGCCCAAAAGGTTCCTTCACAATGATGAAACCTTATAAGCTTTGACATGATTAAGTCATAATGCCATAAATTATTGTGCATGCATGGTACCAACCCTGACCCCCATCAATTTTTGGCAAGGGTGATAAAAAGAATGGCATACTTTGCTGAAGACCTTATTTGATTGTCCATATTTACTGGGCCTATACGACCACACTTCATGATTTCTAACAAGTTTGGCAGCTGAATTTATAGATTTGTTTAAGTTTAACCAGATTGCTCTCTGCATGGTTTATTTTCTTCTTGTACCTGAATAAGTCTGATTTCTGCTTAGTAATCCAGTGTTAAAAAGAAATTATACACCGTGGAATACATTTTATGATTAAATGATGTAACTTGCATTAGCAATTCAAATAACAAAATGGTTTTATATTGCAGTCTACTTCAATGAATATTTCTCTTAAAAAGAAGTAATCTTTGAAAGGTTGAACTCATTTAGATATCATTTAGTGATTATCCCTAGTAAAAAAAAAAAAAAAATAAAGAAATGGAGATACAGTAGGAGTAGCAATAGCCTTCATAACTCATTCAATAATACTTTAAAATAATAATATTCACATTAAAGTGCACAGTTTTTCCAACAATTATCATATTAAAGGGCAAGAAGAGACCCTTCTGGACATTAGTACACATTACTGCCAATATATTACTGAGAAACAGGGAAAATCTGAAATTTTTAAAGGGAATGCATAGTAATTTTGGACATGTGTTCTTTATTATGTTAAGGGCTAAAAAAAACATAAACTATTTTAAATATTTGCATCTTTTTGCATCTTTAGTCCGGTAAATAGGAAATTTTGCATAAATATTTTATAGTCTTCTGTGCTTCTTTCTTTTCTTAATATATATTTAATTATTTCACCTTCTAACTATACTAGCAGACAGTGGCGTCACTAGGGTTGGTGTCACCCGATGCGGTAACTCACGGTGTCACCCCACCCCTTTTTAGTAATGTTTTTTTTTTTTTTACTAATGTTACTCGTAAATCATAGCTCCCATATAACACTAAATGTAATGTAGTGTAGTGGTCAGTGTAGTAGAGTAGTGTCAGTGCAGTAGTACACTACACTGACCACTACACTACACTGACCACGACACTGTCCACTACACTGTCCACTACACTACACTGTCCACTACACTACACTACACTGACCACTACACTACACTGACCACTACAATACACTGTCCACTACACTACACTACACTGACCACTACACTACACTGACCACTACACTACACTGTCCAGTCCACTAAACTGTCACTACATTGTCAACTACACTAAACTGACTACTACGCTACACTGTCCACTACACTACACTACACTACACTACACACTACACTGTCCATTGCACTACACTACCCACTACACTACACTACTGTAAGGTTCTGGCACTCTCAGTGCCTCCTATCACATTTATTCCGGGTGATTTCCATCTACCTAGACAGAAGAAACACATATAGGTGTGTTTCCCTTTAAGGCTGAAGCTGTCATCACCCAGCGCCGGACTAGATGGCTATTTAGGGCGTCGGTTCTCACTCACATGTGTTCGTTCAAACACCAGTACCTGGATACTAATCTTGCTTGAAGCTTCCATGCTTGCAAGCTCTCCTCGCTGACGAACCTCGCTGCGCTGATCCCTGCATCCTGCTACTGGATCATCCGCATCTCCTGAGCGATCCTTCGGCTATCGCTATTAGTGCTAAGTACCCCACAGGGGAAATCTCTATAGACTTGTACTAGGCTTACACTATTTAGCTCTGCATAGCAAGGACTGTCTTTTACATCTGCATAACTAGATTGCTAGCTCTTGAGGCTACTGCTACTATTTCCTGCACTGGGTTGATCTCTCCTGTATGCACCTGCTACTCTGTCATCTGTTATCATACATGATCGCTAACCCTTCCTGCATCCATCTGCACTGTCTCACCTCAAGTGTCTGTCACCTACCACTTCCACTCAAACCTATCCCTAAGACCTTTATCATTGTCTCACCACATGTATATAAAGTCACACTAGGAACCAGCTTAATTACTGTGTGTATTTACTGGCTGAAATAAGACCTTCCATACATGATGAGTCATTGAGGTTGGGATTGGTATCTCAGCATATCTCCTACATGACTACTGACGTGGAACTACTTCTGCAGCTGAAAATCCACACCTAATAAGAAACGCAAGGAGCGTTACAGATTGAACGAACCTAAAAAATGGATTCAGCAGAAGTAGCCACTCAGGTGACACAATTAAAACAGCAGGTATCTGCGTTAATACACGCACTTGCTGAATTGAAAAACGACAATCAGGCTCTGTTGCAGCAGGTAATTAGACTGACACAACTTACCTCTGCACAGTCTCCTGAACCCAAGATAAATCCCCCTTTGGTATTTACAGGCGATCGCAAAAAATTTCGAATTTAAAAACGCATGTGAGTTACTTTTTTTGCTAAAACCTCGTACCTACCTTACTGATCACATTAAGGTTTGTACTATTATTTCTTACCTATCAGGCGATCCTCGAGCCTGGGCAGATTCTCTTTTTGAAAAAAACGACCAGCTTCTCAACTCCTATGCCTTGTTCCTGGCAGAGCTCACTAGCCTATATGATGACCCCAATAGGCAGAGTACTGCCGATCTTCAGTTAAGATCCTTGAAACAAGGAAAAAGGCCTGTAGAAGACTTTGTCGCAGAATTCAAGAGATGGACCCTTGATTCAGGATGGAATGATGCATCTCTGAAAACCCAATTTAGGCTTGGCCTATCAGAAGCCGTCAAGGACGAGCTCGCCCGAGCAGAGATGCCAAAAACCCTGGATACATTGATACAACTCAGTATCACCATAGATAGAAGACTACGAGAAAGGAAGTCTGAAAAAATGGAAATGCCATTATCCAGTTCTTCTCAGAATTCAGCTATTGACCCCACTCCTAAACCCGCTCCAGGTAACCACAGACCCCGGCTACCTAAGGAAAAAAGGAGACCTAGTAGATATGGTGATCCTGCCTGGTCATGGTCCGAGCCTGCCTCAAACAGTCGACCTTGTCACTCTGACACATCCCATTTGGACCCTGATCCTACAGAGATGGATGAGGAGCCTATGGAGATTGGTGCCATACATGCTAGGTTGTCCTCACAAGAAAAAAGAGATCACAGGTGAATCTGTGGCCTTTGTTTTTATTGTGGTGAAGGGGGACATTTCATTACATTCTGCCCAACCAGACCCCATAGGCCTAAGGCTCTCCCAATGGAGGCCAGGCGAATCCGAAGGGTCTTCCCTGAAAAACAGCCTGGAAATTATCAAGGCTGTTGCCAGCCCTGTCCCCGTTCTATATCAGTGAAGGACACCCAGAAATTAACAAATATTGGAATAGATATTCCTTCAACTCCAGTGAACTTTATACCACGTTCAAAACACCCTCCTGTACCACCTCCTGAGGATACTCCTATTTTTGCAAGCACATTTCTGGCTTCCGATGAAAATACAGAGATTCTTGCACCTGACTGCGTACGTGCTTCTAATGGCACGGTGGTATGTAGGAAGGATCTGAGGATGTTTGAAGAAGCATTGGTTGCTAGGTCTACTAGGATTACTTCGGATGGTTATGCGTCCGATTCTAGTGAGGGGTCCATGTAGCAGACACCCTAACAACAAGTGATCCGATTCTCATCGGTTACCAACCTGATCCGATTTTTATATCGGCAACAAGGTATCCGATTCTCGTATCGGCAACCAGTATTATCCGATTCTCATATCGGCAACCAATTTTTTTTTCTCTTCCCGATTTTCATATCGGCAACCAGTCTTATCCGATTCTCGCATCGGAGACCAGTCTCATTCCGATTCTCATATCGGCGACAAAAAAAAAAAAAAAAAAAAGAGAATTTTTTTTTTTTTCCTTCCGATTTTCGCATCGGCAACCAGTCTCATGTGATTCTTATATCAACAACCAGCATTAGAGGCCTTCCGGAGCCGGCCTTACGGGGGGGGGGGGGGTAATGTAAGGTTCTGGCACTCTCAGTGCCTCTTATCACATTTATTCCGGGTGATTTCCATCTACCTAGACAGAAGAAACACATATAGGTGTGTTTCCCTTTAAGGCTGAAGCTGTCATCACCCAGCGCCGGACTAGATGGCTATTTAGGGCGTCGGTTCTCACTCACATGTGTTCGTTCAAACACCAGTACCTGGATACTAATCTTGCTTGAAGCTTCCATGCTTGCAAGCTCTCCTCGCTGACGAACCTCGCTGCGCTGATCCCTGCATCCTGCTACTGGATCATCCGCATCTCCTGAGCGATCCTTCGGCTATCGCTATTAGTGCTAAGTACCCCACAGGGGAAATCTCTATAGACTTGTACTAGGCTTACACTATTTAGCTCTGCATAGCAAGGACTGTCTTTTACATCTGCATAACTAGATTGCTAGCTCTTGAGGCTACTGCTACTATTTCCTGCACTGGGTTGATCTCTCCTGTATGCACCTGCTACTCTGTCATCTGTTATCATACATGATCGCTAACCCTTCCTGCATCCATCTGCACTGTCTCACCTCAAGTGTCTGTCACCTACCACTTCCACTCAAACCTATCCCTAAGACCTTTATCATTGTCTTACCACATGTACATAAAGTCACACTAGGAACCAGCTTAATTACTGTGTGTATTTACTGGCTGAAATAAGACCTTCCATACATGATGAGTCATTGAGGTTGGGATTGGTATCTCAGCATATCTCCTACATGACTACTGACGTGGAACTACTTCTGCAGCTGAAAATCCACACCTTATAAGAAACGCAAGGAGCGTTAGAACTACACTGTCCACTACACTGTCCACTACATTGTCCACTAACTACCCACTACACTGTCCACTACACTACATTCTACACTGTCCACTACACTACATTCTACACTTTCCACTACACTACACTGTCCACTACACTACCCACTACATTACACTGACCACTACACTGTCCACTACCCACTACACTGTCCACTACCCACTACACTGTCCACTACACTGCACTGTCCACTACACTGTCCACTACACTACACTGTACACTACACTACACTACACTGTCCACTACACTACACTACACTACACTACACTACACTACACTGTCCAGTCCACTACACAGTCCAGTCCACTAAACTGTCACTACACTGTCCACTACACTAAACTGACTACTACGCTACACTGTCCACTACACTACACACTACACTGTCCACTACACTACACTACCCACTACACTACACTACACTGTCCACTACACTGTCCACTACATTGTCCACTACACTCCCCACTACACTGTCCACTACACTACACTCTACACTGTCCACCACACTACACTGTTCACTACACTACCCACTACATTACACTGACCACTACACTACACTACCCATTACACTGTCCACTACCCACTAAACTGTCCACTACACTGACCACTACACTGCACTGTCCACTACACTGTCCACTACACTACACTGTCCACTACACTACACTACATTACACTGTCCACTACACTACACTATTGTACACTACCCACTACCTTACACTGTCCACTACCCACTACACTGTCCACTATACTGACCACTACACTACCCTGTCCACTACACTGTCCACTACACTACCCACTACACTGTCCACTACACTACACTACCCACTACACTGTCCACTACATTACACTACCCACTACACTACCCACTACACTGTCCACTCCCCACTACACTACACTACACTACCCACTACACTGTCCACTACATTACACTACCCACTACACTACCCACTACACTGTCCACTCCCCACTACACTACCCACTACATTACACTGTCCACTACACTACACTACCCACTACACTGTCCACTACACTACACTACCCGCTACACTGTCCACTACACTACCCGCTACACTGTCCACTACATTACACTACCCTACACTACACTAACCACTACACTTCCCGCTATACTACCCACTACACTACACTGTCCACTATACTATCCACTATACTACACTGACCACTACACTGTGCTACCTACAGTATTCATATACTGATCACTACACAGCGTGACCCTAACTGCTCTGTCCTAACTCACCTTAAATCTGACCCTAACTCACCTGTCTATCTCTCTGGCTGCTGCCTCTGACACACTGCTAGATTGGGAATGGGACGGGACTCCCGTGCGCGCTGCATGTGCCACCTAGAGGAGAGGAGGAGCAGAAGAAGATGCTGGAGGCGCAGAGGCGGGACTCCCGTGTGCATGTGCCACCTGTGATCACGGACAGGCCAGCCCCCCTGCCACACATGACCCTATTCGCCCAATAACAGGGCAGGCACAGAGGAAAAAAATTAGGAGAACGGGCAGGAGTGACACACGGGCGCACAACCCCCGTGCTACGCCACTGGTGTCACCCTCCCCCAGTGGACACCCTGGTGCGGTCCGCCCCCCCTCCCCGCACCCCCCTTGTGACAACCCACAGACTTCTAGTCAGTGATGTAACTGGGAATCCAGGGGAGACACCTCCCAGAGTTTCTGAACACATAAAGCCATTCTAGTGGTAGGATCCCCGACTTTAGGTTTACATGTGATAAAAGGGAAATCGCTGCTTCCTCTTTTTGGATCTTGCATTGGAAGTGGCCAGATATATCTGGAATCTGAAATGTAAGCATTAGTTAAAGTGTTTGTTACCCCAACATTTCATATACTTTGATATGTGCCTGCTATACCATGTAATTGTATGAAAAATAATTCTGTTCTCTTTGTATTCCTTCCTTTGTGTGAAATCTCTGGTGTTCCTGCCAGGCCCCGCTGCTTTCTTATAATAAAATGACTACACTAGGCAGGAGAGCACAGCGTGGTCAGTTCTCTAGCTGTGCTGGGAACTCAGCCTGCTTTCCTTCAATAACCAGACATGTCCTGACACGCCTCTTCTGCACAGGCATTCAACGGGAAGCTCAGTGTACGGCTGCTGCTCCTCCCTCCAGCTCATATTTAGAAGAAAACAGAGGGAATGTGATAACTTTTAAAAAAAGGAAAAGAATTTATTTTCTTTTTTTTATTATTTCTATACAAAAATGTTTTGCCTTTCATTTCTATTTTAAACTGAATAGATTGTTTTACAAGGTGATCATTTACAATCACTTTTAATTGATGACATTTAATGTATTTTTTTCATTTGAATGTGTTTTTTGTTTTTACTGACTCGCATACACAATGTACTTGTTAAGAGTCCAACGGACATAACCGTCCTTCCCCCAATCTGTCTGACTATCTTCTACTCCAGGGATATTGAATTACAATTCACCAAGATCCGGTCAGTGAAATTTTCTTCTAGCAGAGGTCCGAATATCATGTCCGTACCAATTAAAATGAAGTGATTAATGTGTAATTACACAACAAACCCAGCACTCAAAAAAATAATATTTTGACAAAGCTGCTGCTATAAACAAATAAATATTATAAAACTCTGTATGTTACCTTACCAAATTTGCAATAGTACACAATTATTACAATTGGAAAACACCAACATTAGCAGCGCTATATAAAGTCCTTGTTCACAAAATGCTTTTGATAAAAAATTTGCAACCTAATTGTCCTTCCCTTCCCTGATTCCCTTTAAGGTAATGGACACTCACCATAAAAACGATACACTGCACCTTTAATTAAACATATCATTTGGATGTCAGCCTCCACTCCATAATAAACCACCAGAGCGAGCTTTGAATCCTCTGCTTCCTGTTAAGTTAATCTCCCTTAGATTGCCACTCAGAGGTTGCGACCTATATTCCTTTTGTAGCAGAAGCTCCCAAAAAAAAAGTCATGAAAGTAAGGGGACTAATAGTGTGGTATTGCTAAAACTATTTATTGTATATAAAATTGTATCCCCTTCTCCCCTCATAAAATGCGCTTACAAGTGAAAAACAACTTTCAAGCATGAAAGATATGCAACATCCAGAATGACATCCCGAATCACATAGCAAGTAGCTGACTGGTATAACTGTACCGCTCTCACCACTCGTCCTGCTCCATGTAGGTTGCAGTGATTCCCGGGTAGTGTGTACAGCATCCAGTTGTCTTGGTAACCGCGTGCTCACGTCCTGACGCGTTTTGTCATCACGACTTTGACTGAGAGCGTGATCATGAGGCATGGTCACCTCTATTTCTCCTCCTCCTACTCCAACACTTAACCCCTTCAGTCATCACTACAGCCAGCGGCCGACCAGAGATTAAATGTTACAACACTCTACAATAAATAGTTTTAGCACTATCACACTATTAGTCCCCTTTCTTTCATGACTATTTTTTGGGAGCTTCTGCTGTGGAAGGAATATAGGTCACAAGCTCTGAGTGGCAATCTAAGGGCAATCAAATTAACAGGAACCAGAGGATTCAAAGCTTGCTCTGGAGGTTTATGATGAAGTGGAGGCTGACACCCAAATGGCATGTTTAATTAAAGGCGCAGTATATCGTTTTCCTGGTGAGTGTCTATTACCTTAAAGGGAATCACAAGTGGTGTGGTGAAGGCGCATGGTGTAAGCATCCAAATATATGTACACCGGTGAAGGAAAGGACTATTAGGTTGCTAATTTTCCATCAAAAGAGTTTTGTGAACAAGGACTTTATATAGCACTGCTAATGTTGCTGTTTTCCAATTGTAATAATTGTTTACTATTGCAAATTTGGTAGGGTAACATATGGAGTTTTATCATGTCGGTACCATCGCGCATTTTCACATGCGCCAAACCGCATGTTGCTGACAGGTAGTGTAGCATATGACATGTGCACCTAATGCACATGCACAGATCTTAACCAATTCTTATATCAGCATCCGCAGTCACCACTGCACATTACAGTCCCCTCCCCCTTCAAGTCAAGATCCTCTCTTGAGGAGTGTCCTCAGCTCCCCCTTTACATAATCCCCCTCCACCCCTTTCACAGTAGTGTTCTCACACTTCCTTGACATCAACCCCCATTAACAGTTACGTCCTCTGCCCCAATTTACAGTACATAATTCCCCTACATTAATGACCTCATAAGCCCCCATTCCAGTCATCAGCTCCCCCCACATTCCGGTCCTCAGCTCCCTCCACATTCTAGTCCTCAACTCCCCCACATTCCAGTTCTCAGCTCTACCACATTCCAGTCCTCAGCTTCCCCCACGTTCCAGTGCTCAGTCCCCCACCCCACATTCCAGTCCTCCAGTGCTCCTCCCCCACAAATCTTAGTTCTCAGCTCCCCCACATTCTAGTTCTCAGTTCCCCCACATTCCATTCCTCAGTTCCCCCCACATTCTAGTCCTCAGTCCCCCACATTCTATTCCTAGGTTCCCCCACATTCCAGTCCTCAATCCCCCCATATTCCAGTCCTCAGTCCCCCCTCATTCCATTCCTCAGCTCCCCACACATTCCAGTCCTCAGCTCCCCCAGCAAATCTTAGTCCTCAGCTCCTCCACATTCCAGCCCTCAGCCCCCCCCACATTCCAGTCCTCAGCTCCCCCACATTCCAGTCCTCAGTCCCCCCACATTCCATTCCTCAGCTCTCCTACAATACAGTCTTCAGCTCCCCCCACATTCCAGTCCTCAGTCCCCCCACATTCCAGTACTCAGTCCCCCACATTCCAGTCCTTAGTCCCCCTATATTACAGTCCTCAACTCCCCCACATTGACTGCTAGGACTGCCCTTCATCCTAGCAGCCAATCACCTGATTCTTAACCTCAGGCAGCTCCGCCCTCCACTTAGCACTGTCCCGCCTCCCACTGTTGGCTCTGTGAGGATTACAGAGTGATGGCAGGGGGAAGAAAGGGCTCCTAAATGGCGGGACTGCGGCAGTCTGAAAGGGAGAGTGACACTGTCCGCATTTGGCCCGCTGTCCACCATTAAGCAATGCATGTTCTACTCTATCCATTTTTAAGGGATCCCCGAAAACCCATCTCTTTAGAGAAAGCTGTGCTGCTTTTAATGAAGTGTTTTTTTACTGTCTCCATGTGCTCATCCCCATCAGCTATTACTTTTTGTATTACTTGACCCCCCCCCCCCCCCTTTAATTGTAAGCTCTAACAAGTAGGGCCCTCTGATTCCTCTTGTAGTGAACTGTATTGTAATTGCATTGTCTGCCTTTATTTTGTAAAGCGCTGAGAAAACTGTTATAAAACCTTTATAATATTATAATGATAAAAAGTCTCCTGGGAGCTGGAAATAATGATGGCATCAGGCACTTGTACTTTTAAGCAATATCCCCTTTTTGGGACCCCCTATCAATGCAAACACTCAGTTCTAAAACGGGATGCATATTGATATCAACATGGCACAGTCTGCATGCTAGGGGATACCAGAACATATGCCTAAGAAGCTGGGATGGTCACATCTGGAAGGAGCAGAGAGACTCTTTTCTAAGTAAAATAAAAAAAAGAAAAAATTAAAGCAAAACCTCACTCTCAATCAGCAGACTATTTTTTTTTTGTAATCCTTATACTGCTAGCATTAATAAATATATAGGAAAGTATACTATATTAACTTATTTAAAACTTTTTTTTTGCTGTATATTTCTTCAGTTACTTAATGGTTTCCAGGCCTAGGTAAATGATGTCATACATCCATAGGCGTGCGCAGCCTATGGCATTAGGGTGTGCACCTCAAACCAAAGCTCAAACACGCACAGTGTATACACACACACAGTATATACACACACTATACACACACAGTATATACACACACACACACACACAGTATATACACACACTATACACACAGTGTATACACACAGTATATACACACACTCACACAGTATATACAATACACACACAGTATACACACACAGTATATACAGTACACACACACAGTATATACAATACACACTATACACACACAGTGTATACACACACAGTATATACAGTACACACTATACACACACAGTATATACAGTACACACTATACACACATACAGTGTATACACACACACACAGTGTATACATATACACACACAGTATATACAGTACACATACAGTGTATACACACACACACACACACACAGTACACACACAGTATATACAGTACACACTATACACACACACATACAGTGTATACACACACAGTGTATACGTATACACACACAGTATATACAGTACACACTATATACACACAAACACAGTATATACACACACAGTATACACACACAGTATATACACACACACAGTATATACACACACACAGTATATACATACACAGTATATACATACACACACACAGTATATACACACAGTATATACATACGCACACAGTATATACACACACACACACACACAGTATATACACACACACACACACAGTATATACACACACACACACACAGTATATATATATACACACAGTATATACACACACAGTATACACACACACAGTATATACATACACACACACACACACACACAGTATATACACACACACAGTATACACACACAGTATACACACACACACACAGTATATACATACACAGTATATACACACACACAGTATATACACACACACACACACAGTATATACACACACACAGTATATACACACACAGTATATACACACACACAGTATATACACACACACACACACACAGTATATACACACACACAGTATATACACACACACAGTATATACACACACAGTATATACACACACACAGTATATACACACACACACACACACAGTATATACACACACACACAGTATATACACACA
This sequence comes from Pelophylax lessonae, assembly GCF_965119305.1. Lineage (NCBI taxonomy): Eukaryota > Metazoa > Chordata > Amphibia > Anura > Ranidae > Pelophylax > Pelophylax lessonae. The sequence continues at coordinate 570,242,936 of NC_138770.1, read as the reverse complement.
CAGTATATACACACACACAGTATATACACACACAGTATATACACACACACAGTATATACACACACACACACACAGTATATACACACACAGTATATACACACACAGTATATACGCACACACAGTATATACACACACAGTATATACACACACACACACACAGTATATACACACACAGTATATACACACACACAGTATATACACACACAGTATATACACACACACAGTATATACACACACAGTACACACACACAGTATATACACACACAGTACACACACACAGTATATACACACACAGTATATACACACACACACACACACACACACTATACACACACACAGTATACACACACACAGTATACACACACACAGTATATACACACACACAGTATACACACACACACAGTATATACACACACACAGTATATACATACACACACACACAGTATACACACACACAGTATATACACACACACAGTATACACACACACAGTATATACACACACACAGTATACACACACACAGTATATACATACACACACACAGTATACACACACACAGTATATACACACACACAGTATATACATACACACACACAGTATATACACACACACACAGTATATACACACACACACACAGTATATACACACACAGTATACACACACACAGTATACACACACACAGTATACACACACACAGTATATACACACACATACAGTATACACACACACAGTATATACACACACACAGTATATACATACACACACACAGTATATACATACACACACACAGTATATACACACACACACAGTATATACACACACAGTACACACACCAGCACTTTCCATCTAAATATCAGCCTGCCTGGTTGAACACACTGCTGCTGCCCCAATTTCATGGCATGCTGGTACTTGTAGTGCTCCAGCAGCTCACGGACATTGAATGTAGTAATGCAGAAGAGGAGGAGGTGGGCAGGTAGTGATTAGGGAGGAGTAGCAGAGATTGGGGGAGAAGGTTAGAGCATATCCTCCCTCCAGAAGCAGTGCACAGAAAAAACAACAGACTCAGAGATAGGAAGAGAAAACACAGCCTCCTCCCCCCCTCCTCCTCCCCCCCCTCCCCAGCAGGGGAAGCACTGACAAGAATACATTTAGTTTTATCTTCCCCAGCTCACCTTCTTCTATAAAGGCTGCAGCCCCTCCCACACTGCAGGCTGTGTACTCTCCTCTCCTCTCTTCTCCAGGTCGGCATCTCCTGCTCTCATGTCAAACAAGGCGCGCTGGGGAAAGGGGCGTGTATACTGTGCTCCTATTGGTTGAGGAGGCAGCAGAGAGGCGGAGCAGCTATAACCAATGGATTTTTTTTCAGTGTAAGGATGTCCGTAACTGACATTTCAGGGAGTCTCAGAGACAGTGAGACTCGACTGAAAAAAGTCAGTGGTGGTGCGACGGACCTGCAAGGACCGCTGATGGACACCAGTGTCTGTGTGCGGACACCTTGCCGCCCCTGGACAGGGGAGGGTGATTAGGGTGTGCCTGGGCACACCCGGCACACCCCGTGCGCACGCCTATGCATACATCCCTCCCTCTCCTGTATTTTATGTATTTTATTTGTGTAAATTCTGAGATAGTTCAGAACTCTTCCTCACTATCACTATTTTACTAGGAGTTAGGCTTTAGGCATAGCTTTTAAAGTGATAATTTCTAACAAAAAATGTGTGTATATATATATATATATATATATATATAATGAATGAATTAACACATATAAATAGTCCATTCACGTGTCAGTCCACATCACAATAATGTCAATAATGTGAGTAAATCTTTATTCAAATATTCCACTGTGAATCCCAGTGTGCAAGTTTAAAGCTCCCTCACCAAAAAAGATGGCTGCTCACCTTGTGTTATATACCTTCAAGTTATTAAAGGTCTTATAGCATGTGTTCCCCTTTAAAAGCCGGGATCAGCTTTAGACAACTAGCTCACCATTATTGATTTTTTTTCTCTCCTCCAGTTAAAACAACTCCAAGGTACATTAACGTAGCCCGTAAAATGATATAAAAGAAGAAGTCCAATAGTGTAAATCTAGGTCACTTTATTCAAACAATAAAACCGCACTCACAAGTAAAGCTAAAAGATAAGGCAGGACATCAGGATCACTTAAATGGCTCACCACACCCTGTGGAACTTAGTTGACTGCTCCGGTGCATGGACAGATCAGGCTGCGGCTGGCATTGCTTAGAGTTGGATTTTTAATCATTGTATACTGAATGAGGGAGGGGGGGCTGTGTAAAAGGGCAGGGCATATCACTGCTAGTATAAAACCTTTCTTCTTCAAAATGTTCTATTCATATATTAATAGCAGTGGTACACATGTCCAAGGTGACCTGCTTCCTTGACACTTATCTAAAGATTCCTTATATTATAAGGATTCAATATAATCTTTGTACTCCTCACCTGGTTGTTGCCACACACGCTTGATACCATCTAAACCAAATAAGTTTATCTTGGTCAATTAAACCACAGGATATGGTTCCAGTAATCCATGTCCTTAGTCTGCTTGTCTTCAGCAAACTGTTTGCAGGCCTTCTTGTGCAACATCTTTAGAAGAGGCTTCCTTCTGGGACAACAGCCATGCAGACCAATTTGATACAGTGTGCAGCGTATGGTCTGAGCACTGACAGGCTGACCCCCCCCCCCCCCCATCCCTTCAACCTTTGCAGCAATACTGGCAGCACTCATACGTTTATTTCCCAAAGACAACCTCTGGATATTCCTGCTGAGCACGAGCACTCAACTTCTTTGGTCGACCATGGCGAGGTCTGTTCTGAGTGGAACCTGTCCTGTTAAACCACTGTATGTTCTTGGCCACTGTGCTGCAGTTCAGTTTTAGGGTCTTGGCAATCTTCTTGTAGCCTAGACCATCCTTATGTAGAGAAATATTTTTTTTTTTCAGATCCTCAGAGAGTTCTTTGCCATGAGGTGCCATGTTAAACTTCCAGTGGCCAGTATGAGAGAGTGAGAGTGATAACACCAAATTTAACACACCTGCTCCCCTTTCACACCTGAGACCTTGTAACACTAACGAGTCACATGACACTGGGGAGGGAAAATGACTAATTGGGCCCAGTTTGGACATTGTCACTTAGGGGTGTACTCACTTTTGTTGCCAGCGGTTTAGACATTAATGGCAATGTGTTGAGTTATTTTTGAGGGGACAGCGAATTTACACTGTTATACAAGCTGTACACTCACTACTAAAGATTATAGCAAAGTGTCATTTCTTCAGTGTTGTCACATGAAAAGATATAATAAAATATTTACAAAAATGTGAGGGGTGTACTCACTTCTGTGAGATACTGTATATATCTATATATATATATATATATATATATATATATATATATATATATATATAAAAACACACACACACATATATGTATTCTATTGTCAAAAGTATTGGGACACCTGTCTTTACATGCACATGAACTTTAATGGCATCCCAGTCTTAGTTCGAAGGGTTCCATATTGAGTTGGCCCACCCTTGGCAGCTATACCAGCTTCAACTCTTCTGGGAAGGCTGTCCACAAGGTTTAGGAATGTTTCTATGGGAATGTTTGACCATTCTTCCAGAAGCGCATTTGTGAGGTCAGGCACTGATCTTCGACAAGAAGGCCTGACTTGCAGTCTCCGCCCTAATTCATCCATAAGATGTTCTTTTGGGTGGTCAGGTGGTGAGGTCAGGACTCTGTGCAGGCCGGTCAAGTGCCTCCACCCCAAACTCGCTCATCCATGTCTTTATGGACCTTGCTTTGTGCACTGGTGCTCAGTCATGATGGAACAGGGAGGGGCAACCCCAAACTGTTCCCACAAAGTTGGGTTGGTATGCTGATGCCATACATGCTTAGAGAACTAAGGGGCCAAGCCCAACCCCTGAAAAACAACCCCACACTATAATCCCCCGTCCACCAAATGATTTGGATCACTGCACAAAGCAAGGTCCATAAAGACATGGATGAGCGAGTTTGGGGTGGAGGAACTTGACCGACCGCAACCCATTACAACACCTCTGATGAGTTCCTCTGATAAGTTTGTAACTTCCTTAAAGCGGAGTTCTGGCCTCAAAAAAATGTTTTCGATAAAAATACCCCCAGGACAGTCAGGGCTAGTGCATTTCAGAAACGATAGCCTCTGAACTGTCCCCGGGTTCACTTACCTTTTAGAAGAAATACTTACCTAGAAAATGTCTTGTCCAGCGCTGCCATCTCAGGTGTGGGCAGCTGAAGCCAGAGCGTCCACTTCGGTGTCCTCTTCGGTGACGTCGGAGTCCCAGAATGCCCTGCACTCCTCCCTCTGTGGCCGCAGCCTGTGCCGTCTCTTCCTTTTTGCATTGACTCCTGGGAGCTGGACGTCATCGCTCCCAGGAGTCAATGCACCTGCACCGGCCCTGCTCGTCACTTCCGGTGCAGGCGCGTGATCCCTGCGCAGCTTCTGGGAGGGAATGATGCGCCTGCACCAGAAGTGATGAGCAGGGCCGGTGCAGGTGCATTGACTCCTGGGAGCGATGACGTCCAGCTCCCAGGAGTCAATGCAAAAAGGAAGAGACGGCACAGGCTGCGGCCACAGAGGGAGGAAGTGGAAGGAAGGTAAGTATATTTTCTTCAAAAACAAGGTAAGTAAAGCAAAAAAAGAATTGGGATTATCCAACTGTTTTTTAGGTTATTATTTACAGCAAGCAGATGTGCCAAAGTTGTTTTTGAAGCCAGAACTCTGCTTTAATAAATCTACAAGGTGCTGCAGATTGGACTTTTATATATATATATATATATATATATATAATATATATAAATGTTATATACCTGTAAAATACACTACTATTTTATTATCCAGCTACGTAAATCATTTCAAGTTTAAAGACATTCGCGAATAGTTCTCACATGGCTTGCTAAAAATTCAGTTGTCACACAGTCATTTATTTACTGGAGTGTTTACCATTAACAATACTATAATACAGGATTAATTTCATGACATAATAATTTTATATAGGATGAAAATACACATTTTAAATATAATGCATTTTTTAATATGTGTAATTGCATTCTTGAAATATGTGAGGAAAATGTTTTGGAATAAGTAATTATAATAAGCATATTCTTATACAGTATTATTGATGATCTGAATAATGTACAAATAATGATACTTTTTTCATCCATTAGTGATCTTATTTTAAAACCTTGAGAGAGTATGATACACAAAACTATGAAATCTCAGTTCATTCAAAAACTCCAAGATGTAGGACTTAAGAGGTTCAGAACCATCCAAACCCAATTGTAACCTAGAGTCTTTGAAGGTCCCACATTTCCTGTAACCTAATAAACCAGATTCAGTATTTTGTTTTTCAATACAAGGACCTATGTGGGAAAATGTTGGAACCTTTGTCAAGCTTTAGTGCTGCCAGTGTACACACTCCAAAAATGTCCTCACACTTGTGTGGGTATCAGGAAAGAAAGTAAGGGAAATATGTCCAATGGGGACAAAGACTGCAATAAAAAATACTATGAGTTGAATTTATAAAAAAAATGTGCATAACAGTCCAAGCGCATATATACTTGTTCTGTGTGAATTGATTTTTTTGTTGATTGTTTCCATTGACTTAAAGTGATACTTAAGGTAGATTTTTAATTTTTTTTTTTTTAACCACTTAAGCCCCGGAAGATTTTACCCCCATTCCGACCAGGGGGTATTTTGCGATTCGGCACTGCGTGACTTTAACGGACAATTGCGCGGTCGTGCGACGCTGTACCTAAACGAATTTGACGTCCTTTTTTTCCCACAAACAGAGCTTTCTTTTGGTGGTATTTGATCACCTGTGCGATTTTTTGATCACGCGCTATAAAAAAAAAAAGAGAGTCAATTTTGCAAAAATAGCAATATTTTTCACATTTTTTTATATGAAATTCCCCCCCAAAAAAATGTAAAAATCAAAATTTTTTAAAATTTTCGGCCAATTTGTTTTATGCTACCTATGTTTGGTAAAAAAAATCGCAAAAAGCGTATTTTGATTGGTTTGCGCAAAAGTTATCGCGTTTACTAACAAAGGGAAAGATTTTTGTCATTTTTGTTATTTTTTTTTTTAACGCGTAATGGCGGCGATCTGCGATTTTTTTTGCGGTACTGCGACATTGCGGCGGACAGATCGGACCCTTCACTGACATTTTTGACACTTTTGGGGTTACCAGTGACATTTCTACAGTAATCAGTGCTATACATATGCACTGTTACTGTAAAAATACACTGGTAGTGAAGGGGTTAACTTTATTTGGGAGGGAGGGGCTGTGTGTGTCCCTAGGGGCGTGGTTTCTACTGTGATTGGCTGTGGCTTCAGCTGTAAGGACACTGATCAACGGATCTACATACTAGATCCGAGTGATCAGTGTCTTTGCAGCGAGGAGAATGACAGGCAGTTTGTTTACACAAGCTGCCTGACATTCTACCTCTCCCCCGCCGATCGCTGAGTGGCCGGCGGACATCGGGTCCGCTGGTCACACGCGCGGGGGGGTCCGTGACCACGCGGGAGCGGGAGCGCGCCCCCGGGGGCGCGCGCTCGCTCCCTAGACCCTCACAAGCAAGCAACGTAGCCCTACGTTAGTTTGCCTGTGAGGGGCTGACCGCCGACGTAGATAGTCGTGCGGCGGTCGGCAAGTGGTTAAATAAGAAACATATTATACTTACCTGCTCTGTGCAATGGCTTTACACAGAGCAGCCGAGATCCTCCTCTTTGTGGGTCCCCCGCTGGTGCTCCTGGCTCATACCTCCTGCTGAGTGCCCCCATAACAAGCAGCTTACTATGGGGGCACTTGTGTGCCCTTGCTCCCAAGCCCCACTCTGTGTGTTCATAAGCACAGTTCAGCCCCCCCCCCTCCCCCCCTTACTGGCTGTGATTGACAGCAAAGGTAACCAATGAGGAGGCAGAGAGCTGAGTAGGAGTAAAGCCTGATGGATTATAAATCTGGTGAGTGGTTAGAGTGAGTGGTGGAGGACACAGGGTGTGGCAAAGGAGTCGCAAGGAGGTTGTTTTGTGGACTTTTTTTGGTCCCACCATTGCATTTTATGTTTGTTTAACACTGGATGTATTGCACAATTCCTGCACAGGACACTTTATACATTAAATCATGATATTTGGACATTGATAGATTCATTTTATTGCACTATATGAATTGGATGATAGAAGAAACTTTTAATAAATGTTATGTTTTAATTATTTCTAACCTCACGTATTGAGGATTATTTTATTTTATTTATTGATCATCTATAAATTCACGTGGTTATCTTTGAATTATAGCGCAGTCATAATATTATTTGTTAGATTTTATATGCTATTGTTTTTGAGTGGCCGCAGCTGTAGATTAGTAGTCGTAGTGATTTTTTTCCCATGGCGCAAACTTTATTCTGAAAGATCTTGTGCACCTTGCTGGATCGAGATTGGACTCAGGTAAGTATTTAGGGGCCATAAAGCAAAAGATTGCGGATGGCTGTACTAACAAAAATCATCTTTATTGAAGCTCATGTGACAAGTGGTTTTGTGCAAATATTAGCGCTTAGTCATTACCTTATGATAATGGTAACGACTAAGCACTAATATTGTTTTTTCCATAAAAGTTTTATTGAAATAAATAATATCAGTTTACAGTGTGTGTGGCTCACATGAACCAGAGAATGGTATAGTCATTAACAGTACAAGAGTAACATTGCGATTACATATGTATAAACAAGAAGAATGATGAAATAAGTATACAAATGGTTCAGTAGTCTGTAATTATGGCAGGCAGGGCCTTCCGTTTGCCAAATAGGTGCACTTAGCCATAAGCCCCTTAGTTACATTCTATGGGGAGAGGGGAAGTCAGAAAGGGTGAGAGAAAGATATAGGACATAAGGAAAGAGAGAGAGAGAAAAAAAAGAAACAAAAGGGGGGGAAGGGAGGGGAAGGGGAGAGAGAGGAGGGAGGGGTATAGAGAGAGGAGGAAGGGGGGGGGACAGGTGAAATAGGTCAGATAATGGACCGAGTGATGTTGCCCCCCCTTCCTGCCCCCCCAAAGATATCACAAAGGTATCGATTGGGAACTGGAAAAAGAGGTAGTTTCTCAGACATAGCTTTTGTATCGGTCTGTGACTTTAAAGGTAGACCAATCCGACCATATCGCTGTGAATTTGGAAATACTTTCATAGGAGATATGGATGAGTTCCTCCATCTCTTCTAGTTTATTTAACCTGGCAAACCATTCCGCCGCGGTCAGAATATGAGATGATCTCCAGTGTATCGGAATACACAGTCTGGACGCATTCACCATATGCATAGCAAGAGATTTGTGGTATTTTTTCCTAGGGAGGGAATTGTGATGGAGCAGGTATTAAGCAGGGGAGAAGTCCAGTGTGCAAGAGGTCACCTAAGCACTAATATTTGCGTGAAACGCGTATACCTTCTTGTGCCCTGCTCCATGAAGCTTCAATAAAGAGGATTTTTGGAAGTGCAGCCATCCGGAATCATGAATCATTTGCTTTATGACACACAGCAAGTGAGCTGGGCTAGCACCTAACTAGTGTGTGTGTGGGGATTAATTGGAGACTCACTCATCTGGAGCAGTTTTCTTTGTTTCATTAAGTATTTAGGGGGGCTGGGGGGGGGGTAAGAATTTGCATGCAAAAGCTTTTTTACCTTAATTCATAGAATGCATGAAGTTAAAAAGTCTTCAGCCTTTAGAATCCCTTTAAAACAGAAAATACTGCATTTGACCACTAGCTGGCACTAAATATCATAGTAATTTCCTATGGTACTTAGAGCCAGCTAGTGGGTAAATGTGGTATTTTTTGTTTTATATAAAAGAAAAACATTCAATCCGCATTGAAAATGGCCTAATAACATCCATTTTCAACCCCATTCACACAGAATGAATGTACACACACTTTTACTGGGAAAAGTTCCAAGGAGATTTTTATACATAGTCCCCTAAGTGTAAATGAATGAATCAGAACCTCTCAGCTTTTATTGCCCTCGGGGAGATCCCGTTACTTCCTATGTAGTCCCAGAAGTACAGTAAGGAAAAATATAGTAGGTAAGAGTCTAAATTAAAAAAAAAAAAAAAAAGGTTTTGATCGAGTTTTCAGCAATTGTCAGATGTCTAGCTAAGAATTCAGTTATCAAATTCACATTCATAGTATACAGGGGGTAACTGCAGTGTTTACCATTAACAGCGTTATTATGTTGAACTAATTTGATGACACCATTATCTGCATAATTGATTAAACTACTTATTTTAAATATGGTGCCTTTTTCAATATCTGTAATTACATTCCTTAAGAGTGTTAGGAAATGTTTTGAAACAACCCATTCTAATTAGAATATTATTACTGATCATTTGAATAATTTATTTATAGATAACAATATTTTCTTCATCCATTAGTGATCTAATCCTTCATGATTGTGAGAATATGATACTCTTCACACAAAGCTATGAATTCCCTGCTCATTCAAAGACATTTGGCTGCAAGGCATGAAAGACTTAAGGCCTAACATCCCTCTCAAGGAGCACCTGTCTGTAAGGAGTCTGTACAATACCTGTCACCAATATTGATTTCATTGCTTAACCACTTAAGCCCCGGAGGATTTGGCTGCTAAAAGACCAGGGTTTTTTTTGTGATTTTTTACTGCGTGAATTTAACGGACAATTGCGCGGTCGTGCGACGCTGTACCTAAACAAATTTGACGTCCTTTTTTTCCCACAAACAGAGCTTTCTTTTGGTGGTATTTGATCACCTGTGCGATTTTTTGATCATGCGCTATAAACAAAAAAAGAGCGTCAATTTTGCAAAAATAACAATATTTTTCACATTTTTTTATATGAAATTCCCACAAAAAAAATGTAAAAATCAAAATTTTTTAACATTTTCGGCCAATTTGTTTTATGCTACATATGTTTGGTAAAAAAAATCGCAAAAAGCGTATTTTGATTGGTTTGCGCAAAAGTTATCGCGTTTACTAACAAAGGGAAAGATTTTTGTCATTTTTGGTGGTTTTTTTTTAACGCGTAATGGCGGCGATCTGCGATTTTTTTTGCGGTACTGCGACATTGTGGCGGACAGATCGGACCCTTGACTGACATTTTTGGGGTTACCAGTGACATTACTGCAGTAATCAGTGCTATACATATGCACTGTTACTGCAAAAATGACACTGGCATGGAAGGGGTTAACTGTATTGGAGAGGGAGGGGTTAAGTGTGTCCTAGGGGCGTGTTTCTAACTGTAAAGGGACATGGCTATTGGTGTAAAAACAAAGATCAACGGTCCTACATAGTAGAACCGTCTGATCTTCATTTTTACACAGGGAAGAATGACAGACGGCTTGTTTACATAAGCCGTCCGCCTTTCTCCCTTCACCGGAGCGATCGTGAGTGACCGGCGGACGATCGGGTCCGCCGGTCACACGCACTGACTTGTCAGTGAATGAGCCGGGGCGGGCGTGCGCGCGCCCGCCCGCAATTGGCTCGCAAGTCAGTAACAGGCGAGTGACGTACCCCTACGTCACTCTGCCTGGCCGGGGCTGACCGCCGCAGTATATAGTCGTGCGGCGGTAGGCAACCGGTTAAAACCTAAATTTTCCTTATTTGAAAAAATAATTTGATTTAGAGGTGAATGATCTGAGCATGCTCTCCTTATAGGTAGATCAGATCTACCAGTATTCCTATACAGAAGATGGTATAAAGTTAGGCAACAAGGTTCATTTTCTACCACCAAAACTTTTTTTTTAACTGAATTTTGAACTACTGTTTGTTCGAAAATGTGATAGTGTATACCCAGCTTAAAGTGGAACTTCATTCTCCAAACCAGCATTGATTAGTTTTAATCCTCATGCTGCTAGCATTAGTAAATAGAGAGGAAAGCGTATCATCTTTACTTGTTTTAAACTTCTTTTTTTTTAATATTTCTTCAGTTACTTCCTGGTTTCCTGCCTAGTTAAATGATGTCATATGTCCCAAGAGTCTTCAGGAGGGGAGGAGAGGAGGAGGGGTTTTCTCAGCTAAGCACACTCCCCTGTATGCATGCTTGAGCTAAGGGCAGGAAGTAAATGCTACATGAGTAATTTTCCCTTAAGATGGCTACAGCCAGAAATGCTAGGGGGTGATTTTCCAAAGGGATTTTTCAGCAAAATAAAGCATGAAGGCATGGATGGATGGGGGAGTTTACTTTGAATAATAAAAATTAATTAAGTAGCATTTTTAGTTTGTGTTGCTTAGATGCAGCAAAGATCTGCCTTAGGACAGCTAACCTCTACATGGCTGTTGCTAATCTGACATAGCAGCTAGGTGTTTGAACTCTAGATTCTTGATGGTGATTTGAAGTGTGCCTGCAGCTTCGGAACATCCAGCAGCTAAACAGTTGTTGTCCATTTTTTCCAACTGAGTTCATATGCGGACTGATTGATTTTTAAGCATACAATTGTTATCTATGTAATTACCAAGATAGTATACATCTTATAGCTGCAGATTACAATACTTTGCCATCTTAAAACATGATTGCCAAGCCTGATTCCAACAGAGCAATAATCAAAAGCAAGAGGGAATAGTGACCATGTGCATGCATGGTAGTGATGCAGCAACCTTAAATTAGCTCTTTGCTCACCCACCACATTTGCTTGAGTCACCCGCTTGAGGTGCTAAACCGTCCTGAGGAATACAGAGACTGCCATTACTACATTCTTTTTGTAACTGCTTCATCTCTCCTTCATTTTTAAATCATTTCCTATAATCTGGAAATGTTCAATGTTGCATTATGTACAAGTTTTAGTTTATTTTTTTTTTTTACAGATTGTCCACACGCCTTGCTTTTTCTTAAATATTAGTTATTAATAGGAGGAGTAGTGTGATTTTTTTCTGGAAGCTATTAACACCTCCTAGCTGGACTTTCACAACAGCTATGTTCTGCCTCAGTTGCATAAAGAAGCATAGAGATCCAGCAATGAGGTTACTCAATCTAAAAAAAGGTATGTTTAATAAGACTTCAGTTTTTTCCCTTTATTTTGTAGGGCTACCCTTGAAAAAGCTGCTGGTTAAGATGGGTCCTCTGTTCCTGACCTCCTCAAAGACCTCAGCCTTTCTAACACACTCGACAGAGTATTCAAACACAATATTGTGAGAAATCACTAACAACAGTACTGAATACCCCAAAATGCTGTTTAAAGAATAGACATGCACTTGCAGTTAGAGAAAGGAAAAAAAACTGTTATATTATCTTTAACAAGTTTACAAAGATAAAGGAATTCAATAAATAGTGACAGCAGAAATACACTTTGGTATGCAATAGCATGCCAAAGAAAGAGCACAAAGAAATCAACCCAATTGTGAGGTAACTCCTGCTATCTAGATCAGCATAAATAGTTACAATGCCACCTACAATAATTAGTAATAAGACTTCTGTAACAAACACTGAAAACCATACTGTCAAAGTGCACTAGCCATGGCTATGCTAGACCTAAGACCATCTGGCAAGCACTGTCAAAGCTTAATAGATGAGGAATAGGTGAGCGGTGGCAGGAAAGGGTTGATGGCCATGTTATATAACAGGGCAGTCCTTAAGATGTTTCTTCTATTGGCTATCGTTGGGGCCCTTTATGAAGCATTGGTACACTTAACAACAGCCCAAATGAAAGTGCATGCAGTGAAGTGAAGTAGTCTCTTGAGTAGAATAGACAGTAAATGCTGGACAACAGTGACAGAGAGGTGTAGGTCTGGTAGGGGTGCTGGATAAGGCTAGCGGCGATGCAACACATGAGAAGTGTAGTTAGTGTCCTGCACTCAGTAACACAGTCTTTGCCAGCAGTATTCATACCAGGCCAACAGCCCTCTCACCAATCTCGAGGCATAGCTATGGATGTCCTTGGTGGAAGGGGGCCCTCTTAGAGTCTCCCTGAAGCTTTCAGAAAACAGCAGTGGTAGTTGACAGCAGCAGGTACTCTAACTTCCTTGTAGCAGTGATTCAGTTGTTGCTAATGTAACCAATGCCTTGCTGCAGCAGACGTCCTCAACCCACAGTCACAGAACCAAGATCTCACAGGCCGGACTGTCTGTAGGCAGGAGCTGATGGTTAAAGGACCTTTCTTTCTCTCTCTGTCTTGGCATTTCAAAAGCCCCGAACTTCCCCAGACGGAGCAGTAAAAGAACATCCTCCTCTTCTCCTGACTCCCACAGTCCATCAGGATTTGTCGTTTTTTCAGTCCCACACAGCGCAGCGATCCTTGTCCTCTCAAACTACATCTCCCAGGGTGAGGAGTGGCAGCCACACCCTCCCCTTTGCACTGATTTGCCAGGGTAACTCTGCTAGAGAATAGGGGGGGGGGGGGGACTTTCATACACACAGACCGCCCACTGCTGCTGCACTTTGCCCCTAGTGGTGGGAAAGGTGAGCAGCAAATCATAGCCAGCAGCTCCCAGCTACAATTTTTTTTGTGGACAAAAATCTTATGAGTACTTCATGGCAGTATATAAATAGGTAGACCCTGCCCACTTCGGAGTGTTGAAAATGATATCCAAGTATATCTAAAGGCAATTTTGTTCTTCCCTTTTTGGATAGAGAAAGGATTGGTTAAAAACACCTGTCATTTTTTGTTTTATTTTTGACAACTGTGCTTCATTTATGAGATTTGCCTTTATCCTTACATGTAGACTTAACAGGATGTGAGAGGATATATTTGAAGTGTTAGGGAAATGCCCTCTTTTCCTGTTCTGGTGGCAAATCCAAATTTTGGACTTATCCTTATTTCCATTCCTGTTGACATTGGTGATTAGGACAATTGGTGAGTGCATCTCCCTAAGGAGACAGCAAGCCAAACCTCATTATCAAATCTATAAAAAAAAAAGGGAATACAATTGGCCTTTAGTTCTACTTTTTGTACACATGTACCAAAATCTATAGTGTGACGGTCTACTGTATGAATCATATTATTTATCACAAATTACATCAAAGAAACGTAGGCTGTGAACAAGACAAAAAAAGGTTATTCCCAAAATGAGCATGTGGCCAGCTCACTAAGCAGTGTTGGCGTGGGATTAGCAACATTACATCTCTCACCAGGTCATTTTCTTACAAACTCTGTAAAGCACACTCACAGATATCATATTTAAAGGAGTGCAAGTGTTCATGTTTCATTTGGACAGACATGACAGCTGATTAAGCCCATCGGGTGAAAGGGTGATACAGAGGGCAGGGTCATGTGCTGTCATTTGAGATGTATAAACCTTATGGATATGAATTACTCTTGTGGAGTGTGGTTCTCAAAGAGTCTTAAACCTTAAAAAAAGGCCATTATAGTCTTTGTGATATATATGTCTATATTATTTTGGTAGTTTTCTTTTTTTTAATAAATTGATTTTAGATAAAAATATCTGTTGATCTTGCCAGTGACCTCTTCTTTATGTTAGTGGTGGCAATGATCTGCAGGGTCATCTACCCTGTGTAGTGTGCAGATCCTCCAAAAATTCTGCCTAAGCTTTGTTCAGATCTGAACAGTGGGTGGGACCAACCTGCCCTGCCGTGAACAAGTACAGCTGGAGGAGCTGCTGACAATCAAACACTCCTACATGCCCCATCAGGTGGTGCTGCTGGTGATGTAAGCAGCTCAAAGCCTGATGGGACAGGTAAGATTGATTGACAGGAGCTCATCTTATCTTTGCCTCTCTCAGCAGGGAAGGCAGGCAGGCTGGCAGGCAAACAGTTATGTGACCTGGAACGAAAGGAAGGAGAAAGGGTATTTAAAGAAAAATCTATAATATAATGGCCATCATCCGTATTGTATACATGTGGGAGAAAAAGAGCAAAAGGTCTCGGACTGTGCAGGCCAATTAGGTAACATGTAAACGTTTATTTTCAACAGATTAAAAACATGTAAATAATCTAAATATTGGAACATCTCTGTTCTTTAAAAAACCTCATAGAGTTTAGCATGCCAATATAAAACCAATAGTGGAGCACTATGAATGTGAGGTCTTCCAATGCCCTATACATTAGGGCATTGAAAGATCTCACATGCGTAGTGCTCCACTATTGGTTTTATATCCACATGCTAAACTCGATGGGGTTTTTTTTATAGAATAGAGATGTTCCAATGATTCATTTATTTACATTTTTTAATCTGTCGAAAAAAAAACCTTTACATTTTATCTAACTTTGTATGCTCCTCTCACTGGCCTGCACAGTCCTAGACCTTTTGCTCTTTTTTTCCCACATGTAAAAAAGGTATTTTGGAAACTTTTTTTTAATATTTTGCTTTATCATATGATTTGGAAGTTTTTTACCGACTTATATTTGTTTAAATGATGGTTTAGGTTTAGAATCACTTTTAGGTTTACTATATGGGATCATTATACCATTGCTTACCTCTTTAATGTTGATCTACAACAGGGGTCTTCAAACTTTCTAAACAAAGGGCCTGTTTGCTGTCCTTCAGACTTTAGGGGGGCCAGACTGTAGCCATCGGAAGTACAAAATGTCCCAGCATCAGTGAGCATAAACAATCCCCCATCATTAGACAGTGGGAGGAATTGTGCCCAGTCATTGGTGACATTGGGCCCCATTATTGGTATACTTGGGAGGAATTGTGGCCCATCATTGGCGTCATTGGGCCCCATTGTTGGTGTCATTGGTAGGAACTGTGTCCCATTGTTGGTGTCATTGGTAGGAATTGTGCTCTTGGTGTCAGTGAATAAAATAGCACCCCAAGTCCCAGATAAAAGCAAGCAAAGGGCCACATCTGGCCCCTGGCTCACAGTTCTACACCAATCATCCATAACATTAGGATCACTGACAGATAAAATGAATAACATTGATTAGCTCATTACAACGGCATCTGAATAAAAGCCGGCCAGCTAAGCACACATCAGTCCATCCTTCCGGGACTTGAGCAAACACAGTGATGTCAGCACAGTGCTCCTTCCGTCGTGTTGCGTCACAATGTGACGTCATCCTGGGGCACGAAACACATGGGTAGGAGCGACATGCTGATGTCACTGCATTTCCCAGAAGGATGGGCTGCTGTGTATAGCCAGCCCGCTTTTTATTCTATGTGTGTTTTCAAGTTTCTTATGTAAGTGCAACCCTTATATACCCATTAAACTTTATAAGGTTTTTATGCTATGGAAGCTTAATTTCTTTTGGGGTTATCTATGACCGAGTCTCCTCAAGAGTGCCAGTAACGTTTTCTTAAACCTAAGTCCCCTTGATTGAACAGAGGCCTAGGCTGGGCTATAGCCACAGGCGAGAGAGACCTTCCGTGATAGGAGGTCAATAATATTTGGTAAGCAGCCAATTTATAAGGTGGAGGCTCCTTTTTTCACGTGGCATCACACATTTGGGTGATGAAGAGTATACTTTGTGATTATATGGACTTTGTGATATCACTCTTTGGACTGTCTTCAATTCTTTCTATGTTTTAAGCGCAACTCTATTTGGATTACCTTTTCATTTAAAGCTCGTGGTGTTATCTTGGTTCTTTCATACGATGAAAATATCATCGTATGAAAGAACAAATGACCTCCTGTTTTTTTTTTTTTTTTGCATGCTAGTCTCGTGTTGAAAATGAAGAGGTTAATTAGGTTGCGAAAATTCTTGTATGACAGAATACAACTTTGGAAGTGATGTAATGCGTTGTATTGTATTATAATGTGTTCTGTTGTTTCTAAACATGCGTGGCCTTGGTCTTCTGATTTATTTCAGAGAAATATTGTACTGATTAAACGAATATCCGAAGAGCTCAACCTAAATAAACACATAGACACCTTGAAAAAATCCTTTATTTGTAAGAAACCACAGACACTCAAAAATTGTTTTATTAATGTCCCTTCCAACATCAATCATGTCACTCCCGCCAGTCTGTACACAATGCACCCCCACTGCTAAATGACACATTCACAGATCCAGGAGAAAATCCCTGTTGATATTATCGACCGAGCAGAAGTGCTAGGAAGAGAGCACAAAAATGTGTGACACCCATGTGCCATAGGCGGAATTATACAAACACATGATCTGCTACAGTAGGACGGTTTCCAGGTCAAGACAAAAAGTGCTTCCACACTGTACCATGCCCTGCCAAACCTTCTGATGCAGGGAGAGGGTTGCTATCTTAAGGCTGGGTTCTCACTTGGAACAGATGCAGCTCATAGCAGGGCTACGGTGTATCCCTGTTCCCCATTTCAGGGACGAATCAGGCCTAAATTTTTGCCTGAATTGGGAGCCAAAGACGCGCAGGACTCCTGTGAGATGCGCTCCGCAGCCGCCACGGAGATGCGTGAACCTGAGAGCCGGTAACAATGTCCTGCCGTGGAAATTGGAAGCGGGGAAACATGCATTCAATTCGCATAAGTGTGAACCAATCCTAAAGGTGCATTTTATATGCAGTTACCACTTACACTCTTTAGCCTTTGCTACTTCGTGCAGCTCCTCTTTTTCACATTAACCTCTAACCTAGCTAATAACTTACATGTCCCTTGCTGAGTGGCTGCCCTGCTACATCATGAACACAGGAGGTCACCCACTCAGCACAGGCATCATTCAAAGATTGCTTTGCATTCTGTCGATACATGCAAAGCATTCTATGATTGGACGAGATAGAGGAGTGGGGTGGTGACATCTTGCTTTCCACTTTTGTCCAATCAGAAAATGCTTTTGATTTATTGGAAGATGTAATGGGGGTCATTTACTAAAGGCAAATTGACTGTGCACTCCAGTTGCTCCAGAGCTTAGTAAATGAGCAGAAGCTCTGCTGACTTCAATCATCCAATCCTGTGCAAGGAAAAATACTGCCTTTTTTTTCCCTTGCACGTGATTGGGAAAGTGCACAGTCATTTTGCCTTTAGTGAATCAACCCCAATGTATTCTCTGAATAGTACCTGTACCCAGCAGGCAACCTCCTGTGTTCACAATGCAGCAGATCAGATGCTCAGAAGAAGCTAGTGTAGGTCACTCTGGCCTACTGCAATGATTTCCAGTTTCCATGGGGATTTCATAGGTATGATAGATACATAGTTAATTGGTTCAGGCTGGACCGATCCATACCTGGAATTCTTCTTTAGAATCCTTACTGGCACATGCTGGGATTGTAACTGTCACATTGGTTGTGCTCTCAACCAAACTGTCAAACCCTCAAATTATTATTATTATTATACAGGATTTATATAGGGCCAACAGTTTGTGCAGTGCTTATCAAGTTGCTGGTGTTATAACTGATCACATGTGCAGCATCATGGCAGTTAAACATGACAGCTTCCTTTGCTAAAAACAATAGGAGGGTTTAGTTCTGCTTAAAGTTTCTAAATAAAAACTCTCTTCTGCATTCAAATAAAATTTGCTGCTTCAGTGCATCACTGTTTGCATTTTTTTTTACTTTTTTAAAGTAGAACTATAGGCAAAACTGTTTTATTTTTTTTCATTTTGGATAAAGTAAGGAAGGATTATAACCCTTGTAAGGTATATTTTTGTCATCTGTGTACCATTGAGAAGATTTACATTCACCTCCAGTCTCGTAGCCAAAACAGGAAGTGAAAGGAAATCCCTGCAAATTAAGCAAATCTCTTAGGGACCCCAGGTCACCAGAACTAGTGTCATCGTTGGAAGATTTCCCTCTATTACTTTTCTGAGGACAACCCAAAATTTGGGATTTTCTTTTTTTTTTCCACTTTTAATGATAATAGTAAACAGCACAAACGGAGAGGGGAAATCTCCCTAAAGGGGCCACAGACAGCAAAACAAACTGACAGATGTTCAAACCCCTAGAGAATCTAGAGTGTCAGTATTCTCCAAATAATATTCCAGGTGGGAACACTGAATACAATCTAGTGGCACAGATAGTCTGGAAACTATGATAAGTTAAGTTAGAAATTTGTGGTTGGCATATATGCATATTTTATAAGCACAAATGTTGTGATATTTCTATGGAGATTACATCATGGGCCACAAACTGCAGTGTAGCTATTTCCACATACGCAAAGATGATTGGAATAGCATAATCTAGAAACTAAGGTTGGGAAACCATTAACTTATAGTTATAGTAATGCTACTTAATCTGGTCTGCTTAAAGAGGAGCTTGGGTCTTCTTTAGGTTTGCCCCCCTCCCATCACACCCCACCGTCATTTTTACTCAGATTTGCCAAAGGACTCTGCCCAGCCTTTGGGTCCCGACAGAGTCATGCAGAACATTTGCATATGAGCAAGGGATTTTCTGCCCAAGTATGAACACTGTTGGAATTTTCCATAACTGCCCCATTTTCACATATGTGTGACTTACCTGCGTGTGCACGGATGTGATGAAGGGCTCTGCTGTGCCTTGAAGGCCTGCAGTACATATACACATGTGTACAATCTTGGGGGCAAACATCATTCTTGTCAAGGCGAGAGAGACGGAAGTGATGTGTTGTAGCACAAAAACACTCTACAGTTAAAAAAAAAAAAAAGGTATCTAAATATCAGAGACGCAAAAGGGAGTAGGCAGGGGAAAATATATATATATATATATTTTTTTTTTCTTTAGGGTTAAAACATATCCTCATTAAATGTGCATAACAATTGTAAAGACAGAATGAAGCTGAACATACATTCTTCATTAGTGTGTTTTCATCTATTTTCATTCATGTCTTGCCCAATTTTTTTGTTTTATGTGTTTTCTCATTGCATTCCCTAAGGATATTGGCCAGAGGGACAGCCAAGTCCATTCCCCTCTGGAATCCAGTGGTGGAGATCGTGCAGAAGAGTGCCTCTTGTCTATTGTTTGACATCTTTAGATCTGTTTTTCTTAAAGGTACAATCAAAAATGAAGGTGTTAAACATATTAAGGGAGTAGGCATCCCTTACATTTGTGATGGTATTTATTCATCAAAGATGTAAAGGCAGCCTACTTTGTCAAGTAAATTAGCCCTTAGCTTACTGAGGGTAGCCATATTTACCTAGACTCTATTCTTAAACACCAATCTTAAGCTTAGTACACACGGGCTGAATGTTTGGCAGCATCAGCCAGTTCAACTGCAGTCGGTCTGAAAGAAGCCAGTCGGAATGACTGAAAAAGGTCTGCCGTTCAGCTCCCGATCAGCGCTCTCAGCTAATCACTGAGAACGCTGACCAGAATGTACTGGTGGGGAGGCCATCCCCCTGTCATAACACAGTATTAAAGCAGTGGAGATCGCTGTACTAATGTTGGATAGTTAGTACAGCGGCTCCTCCTGATCTGTCAGGTTTTTTTTCATTCAGCCCTGCTGGGTTGAACGAAAAAAAAAAAATAAATACTAGTGTGTACCAGGTTTTAGGCTATATTGTAACCATACTTCAGTAATGGTTATGTTTAAGTGGCAACAATGTTATATTAATTGTTGTGAAACTTTTTACATGCTGGTAAAATATATATTTTTTCTATTTCCCAAATAGTTCCAACACAGTTTGGCCAATAAGAGTTGTTTGAACTAATGCTGAAGCAGCACAGCAGGATTACTGACCTTGAAAAAGACTAGGGGTGAAGTCTCCTCAGAGCCTGTTTGTTGTCCTCAATTTTTTGTAATTGTTTACATATATTTTATGTTAAAGATCCTAATATATATTATTTGATATATTTGCAGATTACTGTACATGTAAAAAAAAATTGCAAAAAATACATTTTGCAAGTGAACACGCTCTACTCTAGTATCATCCCCCTTTCAAATCTCTACTCTCTACTCTACTTTACTTTTTTTAAATTGTTTGTTCCTGTTTCACCACATGGCATAACTACAGCCCTAACAGCCTTTTTTGACACTATTTGCTTTTTCAGGTCTTCAGTTGTTAAAGGGTAACTCCACTTCCGTGGGGGAAAAAATAGGAAATAAAGAAAAAATACATCGCCTTAAAAAAGTATTCATACCCCTTAAAATGTTCCACATTTTGTCATGTTACAACCAAAAGTGTAAATATATTTTATTTGGATTTTATGTGATGAACCAACAAAAAGTGGCACATGTAATGGAACCACGACCCACAATGTGCTTGTGTGCTTCGATCAGAATACTGCTTCCTTCAGTCTTAGCATAGATAACAGATATTCTAGCTGCCCCCATACAAAACTAGCAGAGAATAGCTTGTATAAGATCTGGAACCTTTATTGAACAAACTCACACCGAACATATACACCACCAGGTCAGGTGCCTGATTACATTATCCTATGCAGATGAAATTGTGTACA
The DNA here is from genome assembly GCF_965119305.1 of Pelophylax lessonae. Taxonomy (NCBI): domain Eukaryota; kingdom Metazoa; phylum Chordata; class Amphibia; order Anura; family Ranidae; genus Pelophylax; species Pelophylax lessonae. The sequence goes on along the minus strand of NC_138770.1, from coordinate 570,221,694 downwards.
GAAATATAATTAACATATCTAAGGAACAACCAACACAAACAGCATTGTACTTTCCCTCTAGCAACTAATAGGTGACAGTGATTTAATTAACTTGAGCTAATTTACTAGCAGACTTGTCGTCATCGAGCTCATGAAGTACAATACACGTTATTATAAGTGTAAACACACCACACCTTATGAGTAAAAGGCAAGGGTGACCAGCGCTATGGAGTATGAGGTAGAACAGTGTAAAACGGGTGCAAAGGTGTAAGCAGCCAACAACCAAACCCCGAAGGGTTAAGGATAAAGTGAAATGTGCAAAGGGGGTTGAAACGGCGCTACCTGAAAAGTGATTGAGTGCTGATTGTAGTGCAATAGTGTGCAGATGCCCTTTAAAAAGGGGGGGGGGGTGACACCGGCAAATAATAAATATGTGAATACTGATTATATTTTCAAAGGGTTAAAAACCACACATTTCCTTATCAGTAACCACAACCGATATGATCTGTTAGTGTGTGGTGAGTTTTATCTGTAAATAATAATAGTGCCAACAAGTGAGCAAATATTATAGTGGGTTTATTCCAATAGTGATACAGTGCAATTCGAACAATATATAATATATAAATCCCTGGTAGTGAAGTGATGGATATATGTAACCAAAGTGAATACTGAAGTGCTGTATTCCTTAGAGGTGTAGGTGCTGTAGTACCCCCGATGACCACTAGGTGAGGTATATACGACCTGTTCACATGAAGTGGTCCCAAGAGGGGTAGATCGTGGGGTCCTCTCTTTATCCAGCAAGGCACCGACTGGTAATCTCACGAAAAGAAAGAAGAGGGGAGCCCCATCAAGTAGTTTGCAAAGTTATGCCAATATAGAAAGTAGTAATAACTCACGGTGAAGCTGCCTCGGATCAGTGTAGAGCAACGCCGGGAAGCTTCCGCGTTCCACGGCTGCCAAGTCCGAGACCGGAAGTGACGTAATGACGCAATGGACCCGCCCTACGCGTTTTGTCAGAGGACGTCTGCTGGAGCGGCCAACTAGCAGACGTCCTCTGACGAAACGCGTAGGGCGGGTCCATTGCGTCATTACGTCACTTCCGGTCTCGGACTTGGCAGCCGTGGAACGCGGAAGCTTCCCGGCGTTGCTCTACACTGATCCGAGGCAGCTTCACCGTGAGTTATTACTACTTTCTATATTGGCATAACTTTGCAAACTACTTGATGGGGCTCCCCTCTTCTTTCTTTTCGTGAGATTACCAGTCGGTGCCTTGCTGGATAAAGAGTGGACCCCACGATCTACCCCTCTTGGGACCACTTCATGTGAACAGGTCGTATATACCTCACCTAGTGGTCATCGGGGGTACTACAGCACCTACACCTCTAAGGAATACAGCACTTCAGTATTCACTTTGGTTACATATATCCATCACTTCACTACCAGGGATTTATATATTATATATTGTTCGAATTGCACTGTATCACTATTGGAATAAACCCACTATAATATTTGCTCACTTGTTGGCACTATTATTATTTACAGATAAAACTCACCACACACTAACAGATCATATCGGTTGTGGTTACTGATAAGGAAATGTGTGGTTTTTAACCCTTTGAAAATATAATCAGTATTCACATATTTATTATTTGCCGGTGTCACCCCCCCTTTTTAAAGGGCATCTGCACACTATTGCACTACAATCAGCACTCAATCACTTTTCAGGTAGCGCCGTTTCAACCCCTTTGCACATTTCACACCACACCTTAATACACAGACAATAGGAGGGGACCACAGTAACAGACTGTCCATTTCCTACATTGAAGGACATGGAACAGAGGCCAATGTGACCAGCTCTTTAAATGAACATGTGCAGAATCAAACAAACCAGGAATAGTCTTCATATATTTATTGAGAGATATTATTGATAACTATAACTGTCCCATTTGAAGCAATCCAACTCATATTCTCAGTGTCCATTAAGTAGCTGTCCATCATTTTCTTGGTCCTCCTGTGCCCATAATAGACACAGGGTGACTTAAACTTAAGAGGGGCCTAGGGAGCTGAGAGAGGGATTTCTCAACCTCTCTAAGGTAAGCTGGGTTCCACAGGCCCCCCAAACAAAGTGACTCCAATCACAGCACATAACTGTTGTGAAGTGAAAGGAAAATGATAAATGGTTTTCAACATTTTTTACAAAAAAAATATCTGAAAAGTGTGACATGCATTTGTATTTAGCCCCTCTGAGTCCCAATTTTGCAGAACCACCTTTTGCTGCAATTACACCTGCAAGTCTTTTTGGGTATGTCTCTACCAGCTTTGCACATCTAGAGAGTGACAATTTTTCCCAGTCCCATGCATCACCCCTGTACACCTGGATCGAAGGGGCAGCACATAGAGGAACGGATCCCCTCCATTTTCTTCCTGCAGCGGAGAGGGGATTTGATCCTCTATATGCTGTCCCACCGCCCTTCCTATCCAGGTGTACAGGGTTGAGGCATTGGCCCCCTGGAACATGGGGTTGGAATGAGTCACAGCGGTGGTGGTAGTGATGGGGGGATAAAATGGGATCAGTGGCAGTGGTGGTGATAGTGGCAGCGGTGATGGGATGGGATGAGTGGCAGCAATGGTGGGATAAGATGAGTGGTAGCGGTGGTGGGGGGATGGAATAAGTGGCACCAGTCTTGGTGGGGTAGATGGGATGGTGTAAGTAGCAGTGATGGTGGTAGTGGTGGGGTGATGGGATGAGAGGCAGCGGTGGTGGTGGGATGGGATGAGTGGAAGTAGTAGTGGTGGGATGGGATGAGTGGCAGCGGTGGTGGGATAGGATCAGTGGCAGCAATAATGCAGCAGTGGTGGTGGTGAGATGGGATCAGTGGCAGCTTTGGTGGAGGATGGGATTAGTGGAAGCTGTGGTGGTGAGGGGGATGGGATCAGTGGCAACAGTGGTGGTGAGGAGGAGTGGGATCAGTGGTGGTGAGGGGGAGTGGGATCAGTGGCAGCAGTGGTGGTAAGGGGAGGTGGGATTTTTAATCTTGGTTTAGGCCTTTTCTGCGATGCTGGGAAGATAGCGGGCCAGTAAAAAGTCTGAGAGTCCAGCAAACTTCCGGCTTATGTTGCCCCGTGTCTGAAAATACTTTGGCAGTGCCAGGTGACAGTGGGGGATATTAAGTCCCTCCCCAGGAAGCTTCTGGAGAAGAGGATTTTGGGCTCTGCTTTCAGTGTGTCACTGACCTTAAGGGATTGCCCAGGCCCCGTAATGAGGGAGGGGTCGCGTTTACTTAACTTGGGAAGAATCCCTTTGAAGTTTAAGGATCAAGCCTGGCTTGCTTTCCATGGTAGGCTCTATGTGAGAGTGAACCTGAAGCATCGCCCTGTGGATGATCGGGATTGTCCTAGAGCAAAGTGTGTTGGTAAAGTGGAGTCTATGGACCACTTTTTGCTCCAGTGTCCCTTTAACATAGAGGTGTATAAAAGGGTGGGGAGGGCTCTCGGCATCCCCTTTCTCCATCATATGAGTTATGCGGAGTGGGTGTATGGAGCATTCCCGACTCACTGGGATTTTGATTTGGATACACTTTTTCTAGTTAGTATAGTTGCCCGTTACTTCACGTGGAATGCACGGTGCCAGATTACCCTGCGGAAGAAAGTCCTCCCTATCGAGGTGGTGGTATACAATATTCTGGGTGAGGTTGGGAAGATTCAGGGTCTTGAGAAGGGCAGGGAGCCTTGAGCGGTCTGGATTAGGGTATGGAGGAATATCAGACCTGCCTTTGGTGAACTGTCCATCTCTGGTTGAGGAGCTCTTTTCCTATGCTATTTCTTTCACGCCCCTAGCTTTTGTTCATTATAATCTTCTTTTTGAAGAAGGGCTGCATACATAATGGGGGTGGTTTTGTTTCTTGACCTCGCAGGTTGGATGTTGTTGTGGTGGTGTGAGCCTTACTAAGATTATTTTCCCCGGTAATGACATGTTCATGAAGTGAGTTTTGCTTTTGCTGTAAAGCCATTTTTTGTTTAAGAGCAGAATTTGCTTTGTATTTTTTTTCCCTTTTCGTGTAAATATGTATATATTTATTTATGTATATTGATTTTATGTGTGTTGATTGCAAGACTTTTAATGAACAAAAATTGGGAGGTGGGATTAGTGGCAGTGGTGGTGAGGGGGGTGGGATCAGTGGCAGCAGTCGTGGTAAGGGGATGGTATCGGTGGCAGCGGTGGTGGTGAGAGGGGTGTGATCGGTGGCAGCGGTGGTGGTGAGAGGGGGTGGGATCATTGGCAGCTGTGGTGTGAGGGGGACGGGATCAGTGGCAGTGGTGGTAAGGGGGGGTGGGATCAGTGGCAGCGGTGGTGGTGAGGGGGTGGGATCAGTGGCAGTGGTGAGGGGGGTGGGATCAGTGGCAGCGGTGGTGGTGAGAGGGGGTGGGATCATTGGTAGCTGTGGTGGTGAGGGGGGTGGAATCAGTGGCAGTGGTGGTGAGGGGGGTGGGATCAGTGGCAGCGGTAGTGGTGAGGGGAGTGGGATCAGTGGCAGCGGTGGGGGTGAGGGTGTGGAATCAGTGGCAGGGGTGAGGGGAGGTAAGATCAGTGGCAGCGGTGGTGGTGAGGGGGGTAGGATCAGTGGCAGAGGTGGTGGTGAGGAGGTGGGATCAGTGGCAGTGGTGGTGGTGAGGGGGGGTGGGATCAGTCGCAGCAGTGGTGGTGAGGGGGATGGGATCAGTGGCAGTAGTGAGTGGGTGGGATCAGTGGCAGCAGTGGTGGTGAAGGGGGTATGATCAGTGGCAGATGTGTCGGTGAGGGGGTGGGATCAGTGGCAGTGGTGGTGAGGGGGTGGGATCAGTGGCAGCAGTGGTGGTGGGGGGGGTGGTATCAGTGGCAGCGGTGGTGGCGAGGGGGTGGGAACAGTGGCAGTGGTGGGGGGTGAGATCATTGTCAATGGTGGTGGTGAGGGGGCAGCGGGAGTGGTGGTGGGGAGAATGGATGGATCAGTGGCAGCAATGGTGGTGAGGGGGCAGGGATCAGTAGCAGCGGTGGTGGAGAGGGGGTAGAGTCAGTGGCAGCAGTGGCAGTCAGAGGCGTGGGAGCGGTGGTGTTAAAGGGGGTGAGATCAGTGGCAGCGGTGGTGGAGAGGGGGTGGGATCAGTTGCAGCAGTGGCGGTCAGGGGGGTGGGAGCAGTGGCAGTAAGGGGGTAGGATCATGGGCAGCGGTGGTGGTGAGGGGGGTGGGATCAGTGGCAGTGGTGAGTGGGTGGTGTAACAGAACAGGACACCCCTGACTGGGTACCTCCGTTGACAGATGCTCCTAGTGCTTCCCGAGCGCTCCAAGCACTACACCAGACAACGTGACCACTTCAGACCCCACGAACCGACACAGCTTGGTTAGGGTCTCGCCGTCTCCTACCCACCCTGGACCCACGACAAGGCTCCAGGTTCCCATGGGTGAACCTCTCTTTCCCCAGAGAGGGCAGCGTATTAAGCTCTTACACAAGCTCTTACAAGAGCTTAGTGATTATCTAAGGGAGTATGGAAGACCACAGCAATCCCTTGTAGCATATTCCCCCAATAAGAGACAGGACTCTAGATTGAGGGTGAAGTAACTCTAGAACAACTTTATTGAACAAGAAACAGACTTACATATATACAGTTTTCACCCACAAGGTTACCGCCCAGGTGGACCTTGTTGAAGACTGGACGTGACATTCACAATCCAATAGGAACAGAGTTTTACACTCCCATACAGTGTACACAATCCCTCCCCTCTGGCTGATTACCGTAGCATATGCAGATGAAAGTGTATACAGGAACTAAACTAATTATCTAGCCATCTGGACAGAACAACGTGAAGTCATTAACACCTAACAATGGAACAGACAGGTAAACTTTAACACAATACACATTCCCTTTCAATACACAAACAATAGGGAAGTCTGCGAATGACAGTTGTTGTGTCTCTCTCACAGCCAAGCATGGAATACACTGTGTAAGGTGGTATTAAATCTTCCTGGTATTAAATCTGTCCTGGATTTCCCAGCGTCGAAACTCTGCTGGACATCCAAAGTCCCTCTCCTCAAAGGCCTCCCACAGCAAGCCCGGGCCACTATAGTCCTCACCTTCCGGCATATTGTCATCAGCCATCCAGTGGTTGTGCCGGGTGGTGTACCACTTTAGTGCCCGGTAAGCTTTATCCAGCCACAACTCCTTCCAAATCAGGTCCCACAGCTCCGTCACCCACTCATCCAGGGGTTGCTCTCCTAGGAAAGGTAACCGCAGGGCAACGTATACCTGGAACCGCTGTTCTTCGCTGGGAAGGTTCTCTCCGCTTTCACTGCACATCCTCTAAGGCCTCATACCACATTTCCTTTCGAGTGTAATCTCACCAGTCCAGTATGGCTTCCTCTGATATAGGCCCATCCTGTTGGACCAAGTGTTGCTGCAACCTTCAGAGCAACTCCTCCCCATATGGGGACGCTGCACGAGTGTTAGCTCGCTCCATAATGTTACCGGTGTCTCCAAGCTGCTTCTCCTCGCTCTAGGACGCCATCCCACTGCTTGCCACCAATGTAACGGAACAGGACACCCCTGACTGGGTACCTCCATTGACAGATGCTCCTAGCGCTTCCCGAGGGCTCCAAGCACTCCACAAGACACCGTAACCACTTCAGACTCCACGAACCGCCGCAGCTTGGTTAGGGTCTCGCCGTCTCCTACCCACCCTGGACCCACGACAAGGCTCCAGGTTCCCATGGGTGAACCTCTCTTTCCCCAGAGAGGGCAGCGTATTAAGCTCTTACACAAGCTCTTACAAGAGCTTAGTGATTATCTAAGGGAGTATGGAAGACCATAGCAATCCCTTGTAGCATATTCCCCCAGTAAGAGACAGGACTCTAGATTGAGGGTGAAGTAACTCTAGAACAACTTTATTGAACAAGAAACAGACTTATATACAGTTTTTACCCACAAGGTTACCGCCCAGGTGGACCTTGTTGAAGTCTGGAGGTGACATTCACAATCCAATAGGAACAGAGTTTTACACTCCCATACAGTGTACACAATCCCTCCCCTCTGGCTGATTACCGTAGCATATGCAGATGAAAGTGTATACAGGAAATAAACTAATTATATAGCAATCTGGACAGAACAACGTGAGGTCATTAACACCTAACAATGGAACAGACAGGTAAACTTTAACACAATACACATTCCCTTCTTATACACAAACAATAGGGAAGTCTGTGAATGACAGTCTTTGTGTCTCTCTCACAGCCAAGCATGGAATACAATGTGTAAGGTGGTATTAAATCTTCATATTTCTATATGAAGATTTTGCTGACAAATATTGAAGAAATCCAAACCATTACTTATCTGTCTTTCACTCATAGTGACGGTTAGTACCATCACAGGTGGGATCAGTGGCAGCGGTGGTGGTGAGGAGGGGTGGGATCAGTGCCAGCAGTGGTGGTGAGGTGGGGTGGGATCAGTGCCAGCAGTGGTAGTGTGGGGGGTGGGGTCAGTGGCAGCGGTGGTGGTGAGGGGGGTGGGATCAGTGGTGGTAGCGAGGGGGGTGGAATCAGTAGAAGTGGTGAGGGGGTGGGGTCAGTGGCAATGGTGGTGGTTAGGGGAGTGGGATCAGTGGCAGTGGTGGTGGTGAGGGGATGGGATCAGTGGCAGTGGTGAAGGGGGTGGGATCAGTGGCAGTGGTGAAGGGGGTGGGATCAATGGCAGTGGTGAAGGGGGTGGGATCAGTGGCAGTGATGAGGAGAGTAAGATTAGTGGCAGTGGTGGTGAGGGGGGTGGGATCAGTGGCAGTGGTGGTGGTAAGGGGGTGGGATCAGTGGCAGCAATGGTGGTGGTGAGAGGGTTGGGATCAGTGGCAGTAGTGGTGGTGGGGTGGGATCAGTGGTGGTGAGGGGGGTGAGATCAGTGGCAGTGGTGGTGAGGGGGTGGATCGGTGACAGCAGTGGTGGTGAGGGGGGTTGGGATCAGTGGCAGTGGTGGCGGTGGGGGGTGGGATTAGTGGCAGTTGTGGTGAGGGGGGTGAGATCAGTGGCAGCAATGGTGGTGAGGGGGGAGGGTCAGTGGCAGCAATGGTGGTGAGGGGGAGTAGGTCAGTGGCAGCGGTGGTGGTGAGGCGGGTGGGGTCAGTGACAGCGGTGGTGGTGAGTGGGTGGGATCAGTGGCAGCAGAGGTGGAGAGGGGGCAGTCGCAGCAGTGTGGTGAGGTGGGTGAGATCAGTGGCAGTGGTGGTGAGGGGAGCTGGGATCAGTGGTGGTGGTGGTGGTGAGGTGGGTGGGATGAGTGGCAGTGGTGGTGCCATCCTCTCCCACCACCACCACAGAGCTCATCCCTACCCCACCCCATTACCTCTGTTGTAGCTGTGTTGGGGTGAGATCTTTGGTGGGGATGAGATCTATGGTGGGGGGTGGGATCAGTAAGAGGCAAAGGTGGTAAGGGGGGTATGATCAGTGGCATCGGTGGTGGTGAGGGGAGTGGGGTCACTGACAGCGGTGTTGGAGAGTGGGTGGGATCAGTGGCAGCAGAGGTGGTGAAGGGGGCAGTCGCAGCGGTGTTGGTGAGGTGGGTGAGATCAGCGGCAGTGGTGGTGAGGGGGGCTGGGATCAGAGATGGTGAGGGGGGTGGGATCAGTGGCATTGGTTAGGGGTGGGATGAGTGGCAGTGGTGGTGCAATCCTCCCCCACCACCACCTCAGATCTCATCCCTACCCTACCCCAGCACCTCTGTTGTTAGAAATGTTGGGGTAAGATCTGTGGTGGAGATGAGATCTGTGGTGGGGGGTGGGATCAGTAAGAGGCAAAGGTGATAAAGGTTGGGATCAGTTGCAGTAGCAGTTTGTCACTTACTTAGTCAGTCGATTCCCCCTCAGCATTCATATGCCTCTGTGTCATGGGGTAAGAGCTCCTACCTCTGCATTCTATTGGTGTCAGCTGATCAGCTCACTCTCTTTCGGTGTCTACCACTGCCTCCCAACATGGTTTCTCTCTCTCTTTGAAGAGGATAGGCGGGGCGGTCCAGACTTCAGTGATCTAGTGCTCAGCTCAGCCTCCTCTTAGCGACTGGCCACATAAATCCTGCATGTGGCAGAATGAACGGATGTGTGAGTGGGCGAGCTCCTAACAGTAGCACAGCCAGGACAGGCGGGCGGGCCCCTCAAAGTGGGGGAACGGATCCCCTACAGTGGCGGGACTCCAGGGCCCAGTCACTAGTGCGACTGCTGTGACCCTGGTAGTTCCACCACTGCTGCCACCACCATGTTTCACTGTGGGGATGGTGTGTTCAGGGTGATGTAAAGTATAAGTTTTCTGGCACACATAGCGTCTTGATTTTAGGCCAAAAAGTTCAATTTTGGTCGCATCTGACTAGAGCACCTTCTTTCACATGTTTGCGGTGTCCCCCACATGGCTTCTCGCAAACGGAGCTTCTTATGGCTTTCTTTCAACAATGGCTTTCTTCTTCCCACTCTTCCATAAAACTCCAGATTTGTGGAGCGCACGACTAATAGTTGTCCTGTTGACAGATTCCCCCATCTGAGCTGTGGATCTCTGCAGCTCCTTCAGAGTTAAAATGGGCCTCCTGGCTGCTTCTCTGATTAATGTTCTCCTTGCACGGTCTGTCAGTTTAGGTGACGGCCATGTCTTGGTAGGTTTGCAGTTGTGCCATACTATTTCCATTTTCATCTCACTTTGTGAGATGTTTAAAGCTTAGGGTATTTTTTATAACCTAAGCTTGCTTTAAACTTCTCCACAACTTTATCCCTGACCTGTCTGGTGTGTTACTTGGCCTTCATGATGCTGTTTGTTCACTAAGGTTCTCTAACAAACCTCTGAGGGCTTCACAGAACAGTTGTATGAGATTAAATTATATACAGGAGGTACTTAGTATTTAGGTGACTTCTGAAGGTAATTGGTTCCCCTAGATTATAGTTAGGAGTATAAGAGTAAAGAGGGCTGAATACAAATGTATGCCACACTTTTCAAAAATGTATTTGTAAAACAATTGCAAACCATTTCTCATTTTTCTTCCACTTCCCAATTATATGCCACTTTGTATTGGTCTATCACATAAAATCTCACTAAAATGCAAAATGTGAAAAATTTCAAGGGGTTTGATTACTTTTTCAAGGGACTCAAAAATAGCATATACAATTGAGACATGTCATATTGTAATTGAATTTTTTAATCTGCAGCCGCTGTAATTTTCTGAAAATGCAATATGGCTACCTGGAGGTGTTCTGTACACAGAATGTGTACAGAACGCTCCCCAGAAACATAATTTCCTGCTTGTGTGATTGGCTCACTGATTTTCCCAGAAGTCTGCACTAAGATGCAAGTCAGATTTCAGGCATCCTATGCAACAAAAATTACATTTTTGGTGACATACTCCCAATAGGAAAACGTCTAAAGGGATGCAGGCCCAGCAGCTTTCCTTTCCTTCCCATTGGTGCCCTGCATCTGCTGCAGCTGATTGATAATTATGAAACCACTCACATTAGACTCACCCAGCACAAGGGCACAGAGGAACAAACAATGATTTCTTCAGAATAACAAAAGGTAGAAATCTGCAACAAAGTTTGTTAAAATCCTTGCAATGTACATAGATCAACCAAGTTTTCTTCTCAACAAAAGTGGAATTAAGCTTTAAGTATATTCCCTGCTCTCCCACTCTTCCCTGGGAACTTCTATCGACAGCAATAACCACTAATAGCAAACTGACTATGCTGACAACTCTCCTGCTACCTACTTTATGTATGCCAAGCAAAGACTATGTTTTGTAGTTTTGGATAGAGTGAAGAAGCATTTCAACTTCTTTTTGGTTCCTACTGTTATCTGAGTCTCCAATATTAAAATGTCATCTCACGCCCTGCTTAGTTTACAACTTTTTACCAATACTAAGAAAAAATCTGAAACAAGAACACTGTGTCGGTACTCACCGTCACTGGGAGTGAAAGACAGATACTTAATGGTTTGGATTGCTTCAAATGGGTTCTGTGTTTACAATTATGATAATGTGTATGGAACTTCAATGTTATAGACAGGCTCTCCCTATTGTCTGTCTATTGGGATGTGAAGTGGATTATTTTAAGCCTGTCTGCCCCATTGTTAAATGTTAATGAACTCACATATTGTTTCTGTCCAGATGGCTAGATAATTAGTTCAGGTTAATTATATTTCTGTATACAATCTCATCTGCATATGATAATGTAATCAGGCCACCCTGACCTGTGTGCGGTAATTTTATCAGGAGGGGGATGTGCTCATGTGTGTATAAATTGAGTGTGAAACTGTTCAAAAAAGGTGAAGATTCCAGTACAAGCTAAGTTGTTGGCTAGCTTTGTATGGGGGCAGCTGGAAAATCTGATATCTATGTTCACAACTAGGAGGAAGCCGTATACTGATGGAAGCCCACATACACAGTGTGGGTCGTGGTTCCTTTATAAACACACAAAGAAAAAAACAAAGCAGTCACACAGTGTTTGTATCCTTCTCCTACTAAATAAAACTATTTATACTTCTGTTTGTTCATCTACATTTTTGTATGTAAAATTGGCAGCAGGACAGGAGTTGAGGGGAAATCTCTTCAAATTAGTAAAATAAGGAGTAGGTTTAAATCCTTTGCCCACTTTATCCCAAAAAAAGGCAAATTTTGCTGGACATACACTTTAGGGTAAATTACACTATTGTACCTAGTGACACTACCAAGTTCCAACCAGAGAAGTCTGTGTGAAGCCCCATCATAATTCTGCTATGGGGCACAATCGATTGTAGTTACACCCCTGTTGGTAATTATCTACTAATGGAGTAGAACATGTTTTTATTTTGTAATGTGATTTTAGTGAATAAAGTGAAAAAAAAGTTTGCATTATTTTTACAAATAAACAACCTCTTTTCTTTCCTTCCTAAATTATGGCCACTTGTCTTCATCAGGGACCTAACATTAACCGGTTGCCGACTGCGCACAGTATATTTACTGCGGCAGTCAGCCCCGGCCAGGCAGAGTGACGTAGGTCTACGTCGCTCGCCTGTCACTGGGTTTTGAGCCAATAGCGGCTCGTTCACGGAGGAGTGCGGGCATGTGACCGGCGGACCCGATGTCCGCCGGTCACACTACGATCGTTGGTAGAGCGGGAGAAAGGCAGAGCGGCTTATGTAAACAAGCCGCCTGTCATTCTCCCCTGTGTAAAAATGGAGATCAGACGGGTCTACTATGTAGAACCGTTGATCTCTGTTTTTACACTAGTAGCCATGTCCAACTACAGTTAGAATCACGCCCCTAGGACACACTTAACCCCTCCCTGTCCAATACAGTTAACCCCTTCCATGCCAGTGTCATTTTTACAGTAACAGTGCATATGTATAGCACTGATTACTGCAGTAATGTCACTGGTACCCCCAAAAGTGTCAAAAATGTCAGTCAAGGGTCCGATCTGTCCGCCCCAATGCCGCAGTACCGCAAAAAAATCGCAGATCGCCGCCATTACTCGTTAAAAAAAAAAACACCAAAAATGACAAAAATCTTTCCCTTTGTTAGTAAACGCGATAACTTTTGTGCAAACCAATCAAAATACGCTTTTTGACATTTTTTTTTACCAAACATATGTAGCATAAAACAAATTGGCCGAAAATGTTAAAAAATTTTGATTTTTACATTTTTTTGGGGGGAATTTCATATAAAAAAAAGTGAAAAATATTGTTATTTTTGCAAAATTTAAGCTCTTTTTTTTGTTTATAGCGCATGATCAAAAAATCGCACAGGTGATCAAATACCACCAAAAGAAAGCTCTGTTTGTGGGAAAAAAAGGACGTGCAATTCGTTTAGGTACAGCGTCGCACGACCGCGCAATTGTCCGTTAAAGTCACGCAGTAAAAAATCGCAAAAAAAACCCTGGTCAGGAAGGGGGTAAAATCTTCCGGGGCTTAAGTGGTTAACCAAGCTGTTACTGGCCTTAGGTCACTATTGATTAATATGTAGACATTGATAGTAACCCCTCCTAATAGTATCTTGTATCTAAAATGTATTTTTCACCCAAAAGCATAACTTTTACATCCTGTGCCAAAGTTACTTCTCTGCATACTTTTGGATTAGGTGAAAATACAGAAACTTGAATCCTTATTCTAACCTCAATGTCATGTATAACATGACAACAATCAGCTTTGACCCCAAGCCAGCATCTTGTGGCATACCACTGGACCTTACCATTACCCTCTTTACCCATTCCTGAAGTCCTCTATCCATATATTGTAAAAAACATTTCCTCAACTCCAATAGACTTTTGTTTTGTAAATTAAGCTTTTGTGTGGCAGAGTCAATTGCTTTTGCAAAAATTAGATACATTTTGTATACCTTATAATTTACCATAACAAATTCTTCAAAGGAGTCCTTTAGCATTCCCACAAACACCTTGCAAAACTATTATATATTTGGCTGACTGGTCTGTAGTTCCTGGTTATACATCTAGAACCTTCTTTAAAAAATTGGAACTATAGATGCACAATATCATTTGAGTTTTTTAAAAAGTAGTGAGCCAAGCTCCCCTGAGGACTTGAGGGTGTAAGCCATCAGGCCCTGGTGACTCATATTTAGCTTTTTAAGCCTGCTTCAGGCCCCATTTTGTGACAACCACCATTAGTATTAGCCTTACCATTTCTTCTAATAAATCCTTCTTTTCAGTTGTGCTGACTTCAATCATCCAAGAAAATGGTGGCACTAAATCTGGTTGTTAGATTTTCTATGAACATGAGGGGGCAATAGGAAAAAGAGGAACATGGACAATTGTGAGGGAGGGCAATGATGAGCGGGGGCCAAAGGAGGAGGGTGGAGGATTGGGTGGAGGGGGCAGAGGAGGAATTGGGACCAAAGTGAGAAATAGCGAGCTTGATAATGAACAGTGTCAGATAGATGATGGAAATAAGTTTGGGGAGTTTTGTGAAGCAAATGGCCGAAGTTAGTTGGGGCAGAATAGCGAGGATGGATGGAGGTAAAGTTAGTTTACCTGTGATGGGTTTGGGAGAGATGAATGGCTAATGTATTCTGGAGAGCGGCCTGTGGAATCCCTCACACAACTACCACTTATCCAATCAGAACTTTATCTCCACCAAGACAACATCTAGCTTCTCACTTCTACTATTCTACTCAATGGCCAGTAAAGGCACTATCACTGGACAGGGGGGGTCACAGTTGGGGGAGCTTAAAGTGGAACTTTAGTCAGAAAATTAAGTCCTGTTAGATCACTTTAGTCTGGCCCCTTTTGCATGTATAACTATGTAAAACTATGTAAAACATTTTTTAAAAAAGTCCCTATACTGTTTAAAATCCAGAAATACACTGTCTCGCCCTGTTCTGCACGTGCTCAGTCCCATGTGCTCTTCATTTTTAGGCACTGCTGAGTTTGTAGAGGCCAATCTGATGACAGCTTTAAAGCGGAATTATAGCATCCTATCCTTTACAGCTAGGGAAGCTGTTTCTTCTTGAACTGCAACTGCCATGGTGCTGTACATGTGATCAGTTAGGACACCAGACATTTTATGGTTTGACAGTTGGGTTGAGGACACAATCAAATCAAATTATTTTTTGAAACTGGAAACATTGATGGGTTTAGTTCCGCTTTATGATTTACAGCTGGGGCTTTGGGCTCCAGCAAAAAAGCAGCCTTCAGCAAGCCGAAACAGGAACAATGCTGGAGGCAATTTACAGTACACACTAATGTTGGTAACATAATTATTAATGTGGAATGTAGGTTTCTTGCTAAAGAACAGTGGAGGCTGGTGCTCCATGGGCTGGGGGGGGGTGTCAGACGGACTGCACCATACCTCCCTGGACCACACCAGCCCGCACACCATACCCCCCCCCCAGGACCACAGCAGGACCCCAGCAAGACCCCCCCCCGGCTCACTCACCCTGCCTGGACACCTGGACATCTGGACATGTGCAGCAGAAGCAACAACGGCTTCGGCTTCTTCCCTCTCAGTCTTCTGCGTCTCCTCCCTCCTCCTCCATGTCCAATGGCATGGCTTCTCCTTTCGGCCAATCGGGAAACGGGTCTTAGGACCCATTCCTGATTGGCCAGGAGAAGGATCCGTATGACAATAGTGAATTTTCATTCGCTATTGTCACACAATTTTAGCCTATTAGAGCCTCTGGCTCTAATCACATGCTGAAAAAAAAAAAGCTCCATTGAACTCCATGCATCCGGCACCCTGCATGTAGATTAGGGGGTCGGACGCATGGTTTGGGGGGCGATGCCCTTGTGCCCCCCAATGCACCAGCCGCCACTGCTAAAGAATATTATTTTTTATCAAGGTATTATGGGTAAAGTTCCACTTTAACCAGTAAGTCAGGCATCAGGAACAAAGTGAAATCAGAAAGGGTAACAGAGCTGTGTGATTATTAAAGTTAATCCTAATAACAGTAATAGCAAGCATTTTGCAATGTTTGTTCTTAGCCAGGATATTAATTTTAAAAGACTGACTTTCAGTAGGGTTAACTTTATATATAAATGGGTTAGGCAATGTGACTACATATCTGAAAGGCTCTTGTTACAGTTCACTATCTTTAGATTTGACCTGCGCTTTTGTCTGCAGTTGAACACCAGTCTGCTGTTTCTCACCTGGGAGATTACTGTTCATGTCTCTGTTGATTCATATTTAGAAGTACACCTGTGAATTCCCTCTAATGTCAAGTCCTGTAAAGCTATTTTAAACTTTCTCAGTGTAATTGGGAATTGGCTGACCAAAGACCTTTCTGAGATCCTGTTCTCAGGTTCCTGATAACATAGGCCTGTGACCCAGTTTCTGGTAGAAGTTAATGACCTCTGCCTGTTTTTAGATGATCCCTGTTTGCTGCATGTCTCGACTCCTGACCACTTGTTCTTTGACCAAAGTCTCTCATGTTTATACCACATCTTTTTGCTGTCATCCCATCAGCACATTAACTAATTGACTCATTGCGCTGCTTCTCCCTCACACATTCCAGCTCTGCTATACAGAGACTGCAAGAAGCTGATACCAGGTAAAATCCAGGCACTTACACTGCTTGCATTTAAGAAACAACATTCAATAATAGTTTAATAATTACAAATCTGCATTAATGCGTGTCTTTTATATCTGCCTAGAGTTCAGCTTTAGGGAAAACATAGAAAAACATGCAGAAAGCAATGTGTATATAAACTCTGTGAGAAATAAGAAAGAATGGCTAGGGAGCACATCATTTTAATGTGTTCCTCCTGATGTTGTAAACTATGGGTTCATGAGACACCTACTTTTTTGGATGGTGCAAGGTACCAAACCTGTAAGGGCAAGTTAATTAGTCTTGTTGGGAAGTGTCAATGTTTTATCAGTATAGATTATTGAAGAACAATCACATCCCCCAAAAAGGAATGTTTCTAAGATGTTATTGGTATTTTCTTTTTTAATCTCCGAGTTACTTCAAAGACAAATTTGCCTGTGTTCATTAACACCTGCAATTTTAGACTGAGAATTCTGTGTTGCAATGTAGTGTTCAACATGCATAATAGCCTTCATTAGCCTGAGGGCTGACTTTAAATCTAGGGTTTCTACTTGATTGCCTTCCCTCTTCTTATCCACATAAAAATTGAGGAGAACCAGGTAATATCTAAGAGTCCATAATTTAGAAGTTACCAATCCTGTTTCTCCAAGCTTTAAACATTGAAGGTCATATCATCTATAATAACCAACTCTTTATGAAACTTTCCTTTGCCTTTCACCAGCTATTTAACATTTCTAGTGCTTTTGCGCGAGTAATTTGCCATGCTGCTCTTAATTAGATTTCTGTTAAAAAACAAAAACAAAAAAAGAACTATGGGCAATCAGATGAATACACAATTAAAATCTATACATATATACATGTGGACTGTTTCACCTGATAAAATATATATTATTCTATTCAATTACCAGAAAAGCCTAACCAAATCCTTGACCTCCCATACCTTAAAGTGATTGTAAAGTCTTGTTCTTTTTCTATTAAAATAACAAACATGACATACTTACCTCCCCTTTACAGTGGTTTTGCACAGGGCAGTCTGATCCTCCTCTTCTTGGGTCCCTCTTCGGCACTCCTAGCCCCTCCCTCCTGTTGAGTGCCCCCACAGCAAGCAGCTTGCTATGGGGGCACCCGAATCGAGCTGCAGCTCAGTGTATCCGTTCTGACACGGAGCTGCTATTCTGCCCCACCCCCATTCTCTTCTGATTGGATAATTGACTTTGATTGACAGCAGGGGAGCTAATAAAGGGTGAGCCAATCAGGAGAGAGAGTCCCGGATGGCTGAGTCACTTGTGGACATCGCTGAATAGAGATGAGCTCAGGTAAGCATTAGGGGGGCTGAGAGGAGATGGCTTTTTATCTTAAAGTATAACTAAAGGCAAAACTTTTTTTAGTTTTGGATATGAGAGGGATTAGAGCGCTTGTCAGGTTTTTATTGCTTTTTTCCCCAATTAGGGAGATTCACCCTCTCTATTTGTCCTGTTTAACGTAAAACAAAATTTCACATTTTCAGTTGTCCCTAGAAAAGTAATAGAGGGGGAATCGTCCAATGGGGGCACTAGTTCTGGTGCCCTGGAGTCCTTAATGAATTCCCTTATTTACAGGGATTTCCTCTCACTTCCTGTTTGGCTTTGGGACAGGAAGTGAAGGCAAATATCTGCAATGGAACACAGATGATGGAAAAAAAATGTGACAGGGGTTTTAACCCTCCCTTGCTCTATAGGCAAAAAAGTTTTGCCTATAGTTCTACTTTAATGCATAGAATGCATTAGGATAAAAAAAAAAAAAACCTTCTGACTTTTCAACCACTTTAATGCAGGTAATGCTATACAGCTTGGTCAAGAAAATGACCCACCTATGACTGAATAGTGAAGGAGAAGCAATACACTGATGAAGCCATAACTCCACTCTCTCCACCGTTTAGCAAAATCTGTTTGTTGGATTGACAAGGAAAAAGAGTTATCCCTTAAAACAGAACAGGCAGCAGTACCTGGATGATACAAATCAAAGTAGTCTACCCCATATAACAACCTCCTTATAAAATATTTTCTCTGTGGGTACATCTTCTTAGATTAAAATGTTCAAAGTATTCCCAAAACTGTGAACTGCATCCAAGTACATTGTTGCCTGTGAAGTTGGTTTTACTGTAAATTGATGAGTGATGAGCAGATGAAACAATGAAGGCATAGAATCAAATAATGGAAAGTGGTTTGGTTCCTCAAGCCAAAGAAAAAGTGGGAC
Organism: Pelophylax lessonae; assembly: GCF_965119305.1. Taxonomy (NCBI): domain Eukaryota; kingdom Metazoa; phylum Chordata; class Amphibia; order Anura; family Ranidae; genus Pelophylax; species Pelophylax lessonae. Next base: position 570,203,462 of record NC_138770.1, on the reverse strand, counting down.
TGTGTAGGCAGAAGTATTATAAATAAAACAAAATGTATTATATCACAAAGGAAAAATATGCAAAGAAAACAATATTGTTATATAGGTACTGTACATATCAAACAGTGTCGGCTATGCCGCATGGTTGCATATTACTTATAGGCAGGTATGGTGATTCCTGATGTAGAGAAACATGGGGTTCCAACGCGTTTTGGCATAAATTCATTTGACTACGTGACTGGAGGGGAAGGGGTTTAGACACAGCGGGAGGCAGACCGCGGGAGGGGAATTGCCGCCTTCCTCCCTCGATCGTCTGATAAACTGAGAGAAGACCCGCCTGCTTATGTAAACAAAGCAGGCGGATCTTCTGTGAGACAGGGACAGATCTTACAGTTAGTAAGCATACAGGCATACATTAACCCCTTTGATCACCCCCAGGGTTAACCCCTTCCCTGCCAGTGCCATTATTACAGTAACAGTGCATATTTTTAGCACTGATTACTGTAGTAATGTCACTGGTACCCCCAAAAGTGTCAAAAATGTCAGTTAGGGTTCCGATCTGTCCGCCGCAATGTCGCAGTCCCGCAAAAAATTGCAGATCGCCGTCATTACTAGTAAAAAAAAAAACATTAAAAATTACATAAATCTTTCCCGTAGTTAGTAGACGCTATAACTTTACGCAAACTAATCAAAATACGCTTATTGCGATTTTTTTTACCAAAAATATGTAGCTGAAAACAAATTGGCCTAAAATGTTAAACAATTTTGATTTTTTAATTTTTTTTTTTTTTTTGAGAATGTCATATAGCAGAATGTGAAAATATTGTTTTTTGTTTTTTTTTCAAAATTGTCGCTCTTTTTTTGTTTATAGCGCAAAAAATAAAAAAATCGCACAGGTGATCAAATATCACCAAAAGAAAGCTCTATTTGTGGTAAAAAAAAATTTGGTACAGCGTCGCACTACTGCAAAATTGTCTGTTAAAGTAACGCAGTGCCGAATCGCAAAATAGGGCCTGGTCATTAAGGGGGCAAATCCTTCTGGGGCTGAAATGGTTAAATAGTTCATTATTTAGGATGTACCTGATACATTCTATAGTCCCTTCCTCCTAAGCCCATGAATGTAGCTTCTAAGGCACGCTGTGCTAAAACTGAGGTTCTGATCTGCGAAACAGAGTTGCTGTTAGCAGTTATTTCACTGCTGATTGGTGGAAAGAGCTGTGTCTTAGCTAAACAGCTGTCAGAGCAAGTATTCACAGTTAATCGTTGTTTTCTACAAAAGAGTTGCTAAAGAAATCCTGACAGCTGAGAAAAAAAATAAAAATAGTTTTGTTTTTTTATTTAAAAAAAAATACAATTTAACCCTTTACTAACCATTTGTTATACATGATTAATTACATTTCTTCTGTCCTTTCCCTGCTCTATTTAGCTTTTTTCCTAAAATGTAAAAAAGTATATTTTTAATGTTCATAACATGTTTTGTGTTTTTCTTTTTTTGTGTGTTAGTTTTTCATGTTAACCCCTTCCCACGACCACCTCCCAGCCCAATAATGGTTCTAAAAGCCAGGAGGCAGAGGCAGGCATTCAGGTTATGTGACTGCTGTGATTGGCTGTCACAGTGGTCACATGATTGGAAAGTTCCTGATCGCTAGTATGCATCGGGAGGTTTCTGGTAGCCGCTGGCTAGTGATGGACGAACATCGGCCGGGGCGGTTCACGAATGCCAGCTGCAAATTTTCTCAAAAGTCTGCAAAGCACGAGTTCGTTAGCTCACATGGGTTGAACTGACAGCAAAGAACTTAGTTTTTGATGGCTAGAGGTACAGTAGGCGTTCACAGTATACAGAAGTAAGTGGCGGCCTGTATAGGCTCCAAAAATTAGCTCACATGGGTTGAACTGACATCAAAGAACTTATTTTTTGATGGCTAGAGGTACAGTAGGCGTTCACAGCACACAGAACCGTAAGTGTTGGCCTGTATAGGCTACAAAAATTAGCTCACATGGTTTGAACTAACAGCAAAGAACTTCGTTTTTGATGGCTAGAGGTACAGTAGGCGTTCACAGTACACAGAACCGTAAGTATCGGCCTGTATAGGCTCCAAAAATGAGCTCACATGGTTTGAAATGACAGCAAAGAATTTCGTTTTTGATGGCTAGAGGTACGGTAGGCATTCACAGTACACAGAACCATAGGTGTCGGCCTGTAAAGGCTCCAAAAATTAGCTCACATGGTTTGAACTGATAGCAAAGAACTTTGTTTTTGATGGCTAGAGGTACGGTAGGCATTCACAGTACACAGAACGGTAAGTGTCGGCCTGTATAGGCTCCAAAAATGAGCTCACATGGGTTGAACTGACAGCAAAGAACGTAGTATATGATGGCTAGAGGTACAGTAGGCATTTACAGTACACAGAACGGTAATTGTTGGCCTGTATAGGCTCCAAAAATTAGCTCACATGGGTTGAACTGACAGCAAAGAACGTAGTATATGATGGCTAGAGGTACAATAGGCATTCACAGTACACAGAACGGTAAGTGTTTACCTGTATAGGCTCCAAAAATTAGCTCACATGGGTTGAACTGACAGCAAAGAACGTAGTATATGATGGCTAGAGGTACAGTAGGCATTTACAGTACACAGAACGGTAATTGTTGGCCTGTATAGGCTCCAAAAATTAGCTCACATGGGTTGAACTGACAGCAAAGAACGTAGTATATGATGGCTAGAGGTACAATAGGCATTCACAGTACACAGAACGGTAAGTGTTTACCTGTATAGGCTCCAAAAATTAGCTCACATGGGTTGAACTGACAGCAAAGAACGTAGTATATGATGGCTAGAGGTACATTAGGCGTTTACAGGATACAGAACCGTAAGTGTAGGCCTGTATAGGCTCCAAAAATTAACTCACATGGTTTGAACTGACAGCAAAGAACTTCGTTTTTGATAGGTAGAGGTACGGTAGGCATTCACAGTGCACAGAACCGTAAGTGTCAGCCTGTATAGGCTCCAAAAATTAACTCACATGGGTTGAACTGACAGCAATGAACTTCGTTTTTGATGGCTAGAGGTAGGTAGGCATTCACAGTACACAGAACCATAACTGTCGGCCTATATAGGCTCCAAAAATTAGCTCACATGGGTTGAACTGACAGCAAAGAACTTCGTTTTTGATGGCTAGAGGTACGGTAGGCGTTCACAGTACACAGAACCGTAAGTGTCGGCCTGTATAGGTTCCAAAAATTAGCTCACATGGTTTGAACTGACAGCAAAGAACTTTGTTTTTGATGGCTAGAGGTACGGTAGGCGTTCACAGTACACAGAACCGTAAGTGTCGGCCTGTATAGGCTGCAAAAATTAGCTCACATGGTTTGAACTGACAGCAAAGAACTTAGTTTTTGATGGCTAGAGGTACAGTAGGCGTTCACAGTACACAGAACCATAACTGTCGGCCTATATAGGCTCCAAAAATTAGCTCACATGGGTTGAACTGACAGCAAAGAACTTCGTTTTTGATGGCTAGAGGTACGGTAGGCGTTCACAGTACACAGAACCGTAAGTGTCGGCCTGTATAGGTTCCAAAAATTAGCTCACATGGTTTGAACTGACAGCAAAGAACTTTGTTTTTGATGGCTAGAGGTACGGTAGGCGTTCACAGTACACAGAACCGTAAGTGTCGGCCTGTATAGGCTCCAAAAATTTGCTCACATGGGTTGAACTGACAGCAAAGAACTTCGTTTTTGATGGCTAGAGGTACGGTAGGCGTTCACAGTACACAGAACCGTAAGTGTCGGCCTGCATAGGCTCCAAAAATTAGCTCAATGACTTTTATGCTGCCGTATGTAGCGAAGCCAAGGACCAGGAATTGTTGTGGGTGGATGGCGGTCTGGCAGATATTTGTGGCCTGGCATGAGGAATTTCAATGAAATCTGGTCTACTGGTCACATGTGTTGAATTCCTCAGAGATCCATGCCTCATTCATTTTTATAAATGTGAGGTAGTCTACACTGTCATGAGCTAGGCGCCCTGCTGCGCTGAACGTCCTTTCGGAAAGGACACTGGACGGGGGGCAAGCCAACAGTTCCATTGCAAATTGTGCAAGCTCTGGCCAGAGGTCAAGCCTGCCCACCCAGTAGTCCAGGGGTTCATCACTCCTCAGAGCGTCCACATCGGCCGTTAACCCGATGTAGTCGGACACCTGTCGGACACCTTTTTTTACGCTCCAACATTTGAGCCACAGAAGCCTGCCTTTTTCCAGAACAACCTGATGACGCATCATGGAAGGTGGACAACTGTGAGGAGACAGGAGAAGGAGAAGGGGGAGGAGAAGGAGAAGAGGCTGGACGGTGAGAACATGGAGTGTGGCTTTGTGGGTTCTGACAGTTTTGCTCCCACTGGACTTGGTGATGGGATTTCAGGTGCCTTCTTAAGGCGGTTGTCCCTAGGTGAGTGTTGGGCTTACCGCGAATATACTCTAAAATACACTCTTAGAAAATGATACTGTTAAATAACACCCCACTTCAATATGTGGCATTGGGGGGGGGGGGCATTGGTGTAGCACACCAGTTCAAAAAATTGGCCAGTGAGTTTGGCGCTGTGTGCACCAGACTTCACTCAGCAAACTAGGCAATATTGTTGCATGACACAAATACACTTGAAAAAGTTTACTCAGATAACACCCCACTTCAATATGTGGCATTGGGGGGGGGGGCAATTGGTCTATCACACCAGTTATAATACATTATAAGTGCTTTCGTCACTGTGTGTAGTGTTGCTGCGAAACGCAGTCTCACCACCACACCTGTCACAATGCTGCACAGTGCACAATAATAGTACTAATCCACTATAATATGCTTTCTACAAAGTATATTATACTGTGGATTACCCCCCCCTTTTTAGTGCACTGCACAGCAATACCACAAAAATTTTCAGCCCTTTACATGACTTTTGTGGACATTGACAAAGCGATTTCTGTGTTACTGCAGCCGATCTCTAACTGCCCCTAAAGCAACCACTGGATACCTCTCCCTATAGTAAAGAGACTGTAATATACCCTAAAACGACATTGGAGCATTTTAAATGACTTTTGTGGATATTGACAAAGCCATTTCTGTGTCACTGCAGCCGATCTCTAACTGCCCCTACAGCAACCACTGGATACCTGCCCCTATAGTAAAGAGACTGTAATAGACCCTATAACAACATTGGAGCTTTTTAAATGACTTTTGTGGACATTGACGAAGTGATTTCTGTGTGACTGCAGCCGATCTCTAACTGCCCCTAACGCAACCACTGGATACCTCTCCCTATAGTAAAGAGGCTGTAATAGACCCTAAAACGACATTGGAGCTTTTTAAATGACTTTTGAGGACATTGACAGAGTGATTTCTGTGTGACTGCAGTCGATATCTAACTGCCCCTAAAGCAACCACAGGATACCTCTCCCTAAGCTCAAAAGATACTAGACCTATACCGAAAAATACCAGCCCTGAAAAGGACTTTTGTGGATCTTCACAGCGCTATATGCGTCTAGCAAACTCTCCCTGATGAGCACATCAGACCTCTCCCTACACTAGCAGAAAGCGGAATGTGAAATGGCCGCCAGATCGGGTCTATTTATAGGGTAGGGGGACTGTCCATGTGCTGGAATGTTTCAATTGGCTGTTGTTTCAAGGCCATCTCTACCGCTGGCTACCATGCTGAGTGCGCGCTCTCAGCATAGTAAGTGGTTTACACAAGGCTGCATATATGCGGCCACTCAGCGTAAAGGCCCACAAGCCAAGAGGCTGCATATATGTGTGCGGCCAGTGTGAAGATGTTAAAAAAATAATGATTATAAACAGCAAATTTGGTGGACTGTTATTTCACGAGCACTATTTATAAACGCCAACATGGAAAACACCCTTAGGTGGCCATTGGGCCCACTACTCGCTGTGCACTGAGCCATCAATGGAAGGCTTGGTACATGGACACAGTGGAGTTGATTTACGAAAGACAAATATTGCCCCAGAGCTTAGTGAATGAGGTGAAGCCCTTATGATTTACATCATCCAGTCAAGTGCAAGCAAGAATGCTGTTTTACTTGTCATCACAAGCTTTATGATGGATATACCTTCTTGGCTATGTATTTTGGTGTATGGAACTGGCAGCAAGGGTTTCATGGCAGCCATGTGCAGCAAGGTCCAGAGGGGTGGCTGGGATATTTGGATTGAATACACCTTTTCATTTTTTGTGAAAAGGTGAACCCTTTAAGCTAGCCATACACCAGTATAATTGTGTTTGAAAGCTTTCATTTTCAGAACATCTGTTTGATTTCTAAGAGTTAAATAGGGACAACTTGACAATCATTTTTGACCATAGTGATCCGAGATGGATAGAAAATGTTTATTGAATGAACAAAATCCTAACTGTGACTGTGGTTCCCAACCAAGAAAAATAACTATTGCATTACACATGTGCTTGGAAAATAATATAAGTACAACTTTTGTTATTACGAACATTTGTTACTTTCTTTTTCTTTTTTTCAATATTTAGTTGGCCCACCCTTTGCAGCTATAACAGCTTCAACTCTTCTGGGAAGGCTGTCCACAAGGTTTAGGAGTGTATCTATAGGAATGTTTGACCATTCTACCAGAAGCGCATTTGTGAGGTCAGGTAATGATGTTGCACAAGAAGGCAATCTCCAGTCTAATTCATCCCAAAGGTGTTCTATCGGGTTGAGGTCGGGACTGTCAAGTTCCTCCACCCCAAACTCGCTCATCCATGTCTTTATGGACCTTGCTTTGTGCACTGGTCCAAATCATTTGGTAGAGGGGGAATTATGGTGTGGTGTTGTTTTTCAGGGGTTCGGCTTGGCCCCTTAGTTCTAGTGAAGGGAACTCTTAAGGCGTCAGCATACCAAGACATTCTGGACAATTTCATGCTCCCAGCTTTGTGGGAACAGTTTGGAGATGGCTCCTTCCAGTTCCAACATGACTGTGCACCAGTGCACAAAGACACGGATGAGCAAGTTTGGGGGTGGAGAAACTGGACTGGCCTGCACAAAGTCTTGACCTCAAACTGAAAGAACACTTTTGGGATGAGTTAGACCATAAACTGTGAGACAGGCCTTCTCGTCCAACATCAGTGCCTGACCTCACAAATGCACTTCTGGAAGAATGGTCAAACACTGCCATAGACACACTCCTAAACCTTGTGGACAGCCTTCCCAAAAGAGTTGAAGCTGCAAAGGGTGGGTCAACACAATATTAAACCCTACGGACCAAGACAGGAATGCCATTAAAGTTCATGTGCATGTAAAGGCAGGTGTCCCAATACTTTTGACAATATAGTGTATGAAACTTTTTTAGTCCATTATGGTACCATCAGATGCCCTGACAAACGATTTTGCTGAATCTTCTTAAAAAGGTTTGAACTAAATTCTGATAGATAACTAGATTGTGCAAAGCTATGACTGTGTTTGTGCTTCATGTGACTGAACTCCGGAATCTGTAGGGATCTCAATTTGAGTTACAGAGTTGCTACATTTTAGAAGTTTGGGCTTACTTTCTGCATTCTTCTTTCCCTCCCTTACTCTAAAAGTCTTGAGATATGTGTTCGGCCGCAGGCCGGTATTTGTGGGAGGAGCTAGCGGGCTATATAGCGCCGCCCCTCCGCTATGCCGGCCTGCTGCTGCGCTGTACGTCATTCGGCTGGTCAGGTGTCTTTTGGTGGTCACCTGACGTCGGCCGGATATCGCGGTATCGTGGACCGGACTTCCGGGCAGGACGCGAGAGTCACCGCTGCTGGCTCCGAGCCCCGCTGGTCCTGCGGCATCCCAGCTATTCCTTGCCTGTACTGGGGCAGCCTTCTCGGGCATCCGCCCCATCTTCTCTGCTTCCGGCCGCCGCCTGCTCGTCCAGCTGCCAGCTCTGCGTGGCTGCTTCTCCCCGCTGTTCAGCAGGGGATCAGGTACCTGTAGGGCATGGGGGGGGGAAGGGGGGGGGGGAAGTCTTCTGCACACACTGCCTGCCTCCTGTAGGCCACGGCTAATTCACAGGCTCCCTTGCACACACTGCCTGCCTCCTGTAGGCCACGGCTAATTCACAGGCTCTCTTGCACTCACTGCCTGCCTCCCTGTAGGCCACGGCTGAACCACGCAGACTCTCTTGCACTCACTGCCTGCCTCCCTGTAGGCCACGGCTAAACCACACAGGCTCTTTGCACACACTGCCTGCCTCCATGTAGGCCACGGCTATTCCACCTTCTGGCTCACGCACACGCTGCCTGCCTCCCTGTCAAGCCACGGCTACCCCCTTTTTAAGTATTTATGTTCTGTGCACTCACTGCCTCCTGCCAGCTTCGGTACCCCTGCCCACGTCCTCCTGCATTTTCGGTGCCCACCTTGTCACTTAGGTACCCTGCGTGGGGGGGGGGGTTGGTGCTCGGGGGTTGGGGGGGGCCTCCTTGGCATGGCAGGGTTGTGTTGTTCCTGGTTCCATGTCATGTTCCGGTGGGGGGTATGGGTGACCCCCCCCTTGACCGTTGCCTTTTCTCCTGCAGGTTCTCATCATGTCCTTCAATGCCGGCATCAGGTACTATGTCAGGTCCAGGTTCCTTTGTGTACCACACGGTTCCGGTTATCTAGTCTTCACAGACGCCGCTGGCGTCACCCATAGTCACCGTTAGGCTACTTCTTCCCTTTCCTCCACTCACTTAGTCTTCGGTCTGGCTTGCGCCCGGTGGTTAGGCCCCCGCCGGTTGCTCTTCAGGCTCATTCCACTCTTCTGTGATCCACCTGGTGATGCATCGGTGCCTGGGCACCGTCACGGCTTCATCACCACTGTGCATACCGCACTTCATGTCGTTGTCCTCTTTGTTAGCACTGTCGTTGTTGCACTCCAACTGTGTTGTTCTTGTCTCGTGTTGTTCCCCCCCCCCTCCCCCGCAGGGCGAGTTCATACTGGCTGTCAGGGTTCAGGTGCTGGCCCCTAGCCCCCCCCTTCATAGCCGGTCCCGCGAGGCCAACTCCCCATCTCGTCGGAGATTCCCCGCCCCTCGGGCCAAATCAAAGCTAGCGCCTCGCTCCACCCTTCTCATGGGTTTATAGCTAGGGCCTCACCTGTCACGGCCACTCGTTTTGATTCTGTACTGTCACCGAGAGGCCAACGTTCCCGCCACCACGTCAGTGGCTCATGCCCCTCGGCCAGAATCGTAGGTAGAGCCTCTCATCAGCCGCTTGGCATCTAGCAGGGCCTCACCTGTCACGGGGTAGTTAAGTTCTTCGCCTTTGGGCTTTAGCTAGCCAGCCAGTGATTCTTCTAGCACGTCACGGTATTAATCGGACTTGGGCTTTTTGTTCTTTGTTTTCTTCAACAGCGGGCCTCAAGGAGCCATCCTGGAAGAAGGATCTTCATCCCCCTCCACGCCAGCCAGGCCCTGCACCCCCGCCAGATCTGGTACCCCCAGGGGTCGTCGGGTTCCATCCTCGCTGGGTTCATATGGGTCTTGGACTGTTCCGAGAATTTCGGCGGTGCTACGCCAGAAGGGGATCCCGTTCCCAGCCACGGCAAGGAAAGCGGAACTTTTTAGGCTGATGACGGAACATCCAGAAGATCCGGGATTGGGCACAAGCTCTCAGGGTTGTACGTTAGCTATGCAAGGGACCCTGGACTCTATCCTGTCTTCCCTGCAGTCCATCGGAGACAGGCTGACTAAGCTGGAAGACGCCAGTCCAGCTCAGAGGGGTCCTCCTCCTCCCTTGCCGGTGTTGTCCCCAGTTCCCGCCAGTGATCAGGGTAGGCCCCCAGTTTCCCTTTTCCCCTCTTCTACGGTTTCTCCTATAATCACCCCGGCCCACATGGTCCCCCCAGCTCTCCGCAAGGATATCTTGGAAGGGAAGGATGTAAACTTGGTGGCTCTCCTTATCGCCTCCCAGGATATGGTGGAGAATAAAATCTATAATTACGGGGATTTGTCCGTTGTTATGAAGGCCAGGGACCCCAGGCTCAATAAGAAACTCACGATCCCAGAGTTTGTCCTGGCCTTCGGTATCTACAGGGACGTATTGTGTTCCGTATACCCACAGCGGCGGGAGGAGTTAGATCTTTACCTGCATAAAATCGTGGATCTAGGGCACAAGTACGGAGGTTTCACCTTCTTTGACTTTCACAAGTCAGTCTCGGCCAAGGCAGCAGCGGCCTTGGCTCAATTTAACGTACGGGTCGATTGGAGTCTTTTGGACACCGAGCTGTTCTGCAGGCACTTTGCAGGCTTGGCACCTCCCTCCTGTGCCACATGCTCCTCCACTTCGCACTCTGTCAGCCTGTGTCCCGTGGAGGCGGAATCCTCCCCGGCCGGGGTTCCGGGGGGGGGGGGAGCTGGCAGGTCAGAACAGCGTGGCCTTAGGGATAAGCTGGGTCGTCCTATCGTTTTCCTAGGTAAGGCCCAGGTTTGTAACAATTTTAACGGGGGTGCATGCAGCTTCAGTGCCTGCAGGCTGCTCCACGTTTGTTCCATTTGTTTTAGGGCCCACACCAAATCCATGTGCCCGTCCAGGATCAACCCTAAACAATGACTAGCCGGGGTCAAGGTTGAGGTGTTGGAATTTTACCTGCAGGCTCATCCTTCTCCTCACCTGGTGGAGTATCTGGTTCAGGGGTTCTCGGGAGGGTTCCACACGGGGCTGGTGTCTCTTCCTTCTGGGACATTGGAATGTCCCAACTTGCTGTCGGCCAGGGAGGACCCGCAGTCGGTGGACCTTTTGCTCGAGAAGGAAGTGCAGGAGGGGTTCATGTTAGGTCCCTTCCCGGCCCCCCCCTTCTCCTCCTGGCGTACCAACCCCATCGGGATCTCTACGAGCAAATATACAAATAAAAAACGTTTGATAATCGATATGTCGGCTCCTCATTCTTCCACCAACCCTAGCCTTAATTCCCTTATTCCATCAGCCGAGTTCTCTCTCCACTATACCACCGTGGACAACGCCATCCAGGCCATTCTAGGGGCAGGTAGGGCCGCTTGGCTTAGCAAGACGGATATCGCCAATGCCTTCAAGCTCCTGCCCATTCACCCCTCCTTATGGCATGTCCACGGTGTTAAGTGGAGGGAGAAATATTATTTTGCCATCAGGTTGACTTTTGGGTCCAAAAGCAGCCCGAGGATTTTCGATACATTCGCAGAGACTCTCTGCTGGCTCCTTCTGAACATATCCAGGTGCCCCACGGTGTTGCATTACTTGGACGATTTCCTATTGGTCGAGCGAAGTCAATGCACGCCGGTCAGTTTGAGGAGCACCATGGCCTTGTTTTCCACCTTGGGGGTCCCTCTGTCACCAGGCAAGACGGTCGGTCCTGTCACCAGGTTGGATTTCTTGGGGATTACCCTGGATTCCGTGTCCATGCAGTCTAGCCTCCCTCAGGACAAACTTAATCGCATTCGCGAGGTAGTTGGCAGGTTTTTGGAACTAGGGTCGTTTTCGAGGAAAGAGTTGCAGTCCTTGATCGGGTCTTTGAACTTTGCCATGCGCATCATCCCCCAGGGCAGGTCCTTCATCTCCCGGTTGCTGCGGCTGTTGCCAGGTCTTCCGGAGGGCGTCATTTCCCACCTGGATCCTCCTGCCAGGGCAGACCTGGGTATGTGGGTTGAGTTCCTGGAAAGCTGGAACGGCATCTCCATGTTCATCCCGCCCATCTCCTCCCAGTCCCCCGTGTTTTGGACGGATGCGGCTGCCAATTCCGGGTTCGCGGCCATCTTTGGGGACTCATGGTTCAGGGCTAGTTGGCCGGCTGAATCACTTGCCTTACCAGCTTTCCAGGAAACCTCAGCTTTGTTTGAGTTATACCCTATTGTGGCGGCTGCTGTCACCTGGGGTAGGTGCTGGTCAGGGATGGCAGTCAAATGTTTTAGTGACAACATGGCGGCCTGTGACATTGTCAATAGGGGCCGGTCATCATCCCTGACCATCATGAGGCTGGTTCGCAGGCTGACCTTGATTGCTGCCACTCACCAGTTTTTTCTGTACTGTGAACATATCCCGGGCCACTCTAACTCAGCCGCTGATGCGCTTTCCCGGTCCAAATTGCAGGTGTTTTTCGCCCTTCACCCGACGGCCGACAGATGCCCCACGCGGACCCCAGAGTTCGAGGAACTGGTCCTGGACTAGCCCGGATCGTGGCGCATGGACGGGAGCTGGCCCGCATGGCTCTGTCAGCCAACACCAGGAAGGCCTACGACCGGGCCTGGTCAATCTTCCAAAGGTTCTTAGGGGAATTCGGGTTGGACGACCATTCGGTACAGACGATGGTCGCCTTTGCTGCCTTTTGCCACCTCCAGCTCTAATTGTCCGCCAGTACTGTCAAACTGTATCTGGCGGGTGTCCAACACTTTGTCCTAACGCACCAGCCAAACTCCTTACCTTTTCTCAGGGCATATCCCCTTAAGAGCCTCCTGAAGGGTATTGGCAAGGTGGATCGCCATACCTCGGTCAGGCGGTTGCCGATTGATGGGGAGAAATTCCGGGCTCTCTCCAACTTGCTGGACTCGGCCCCTTTTGAGCCACTTACTAATACGGTTGTGAAAGCTGCCATGTACCTAGCCTTCTACGGCTTTCTCAGGCCCGGGGAGTTTACGGTTACTTCCTCAGCAGAGGGGCGCTCTTGTCTCCACAAACGAGATCTGGTCATGCGGGGGGATCATTATGTTTTGACGCTCCAGTGTACTAAGACCAGGCAGGTGGGCTGCCCCGTTACCATCCCGCTTTACCCATCAGGGAATCTTTGGTGTCCGGTCAAAGTGTTGGATGAGTTCATGGCCCAGTCCCGGCGCTCTCCCAGCCATGCTCCACTTTTTACGTTACTGGGCGTTCCCCTCACCACGTCCAAGTTCATTTTCTACATCCGAACTCTTTGTATCAGACTGGGTTGGGACCCTGCAGCGCACTCTGGTCACTCCTTCCGGATAGGTGCGGCTTCGGCTGCCTCCGGGAATAACACGCCAGGCCATATCATTAAAAGGCTTGGTCGGTGGGAGTCAGACGCCTTCCAGGTCTATATTCCTCACCCAGAGAAGGAGTTGAGACTGGCATTTCATAGGCTTGTGACTTAAGTTGTATTGAATAAAGTGTGTTGTTTTGCTTCCTCTTTTGCCCTCTTTATTTACAGGCTACCCCCCTTACGTCGGTTCAGGCACACCACACCGACTTTCCACACTAGGGACTCGACTTTAAGTGTTGACCACAAGTGTTCGGCCGCAGGCCGGTATTTGTGGGAGGAGCTAGCGGGCTATATAGCGCCGCCCCTCCGCTATGCCGGCCTGCTGCTGCGCTGTACGTCATCCCACCCTCCTTCACCCCTTTTTTTTTTCTCAACCTCTTACCTTTGGGGTGCCCTCTTTATTTACAGGCTACCCCCCTTACGTCGGTTCAGGCACACCACACCGACTTTCCACACTAGGGACTCGACTTTAAGTGTTGACCACAAACTGTATTTTCTGGCGTATAAGACTACTTTTGAACCTCAAAAAAATCCCCCAAAAATGGAAGGTTGTCTTATACGCCGAGTATAATATCTCCAAGGTACCCTAAGTATAAGTATTACCGGTAGATCATGTAATAGGGGGGTCGTCTTATACGCCCAGTCATCTTATACGCTGGAAAATACGGTACTTAAGTATATACTGAGTTCTGGATGCATCAGGGCTGTAGAATTGGCCAACAGACCTTGGGAACTTCGGAACTTGGGTCTGTCTTATCAGTTTCGCACTAAGACATGCCAAGTTGATGTTATCCACAAAAATGGCAAGGTTCCTTCAGAAATTAAGCTACCTGGCAGTTGATACATGCCCTCAATCTAAAATATATGTATTTACAATTTTATCGGAACATTTTTGGAAAGGTTTTGTTACATTACATTAAAAAAGTAAAACCATCATGGTAAACATCAGCCTCCTGTTTCTGATCCCTAAACCCTTTGTCAAGTGTAGATGAATGCACCAAAAGTCCTAAATAAAGATTTCTCTTACATGAAATTATATTAGGGTCTCGGATCCCAAGTCCTAGATTGGAGGGTGGATGGTAACACACGTGCAACCCATACCCATGAGTCCAGGTTTTTAAGCTTCAGTAAAACACTGGGGAGCCGGACAGCATGGGGAAGTGAGAAACTAGCATCTTTTGATGTCTTCTGTACACATAGGTGTGCCTTGCCTTCTGTTATGATAGTTTGCTTTAGGTGAAAAAGACTAATAATGATTTAAAGAAACTAGAGTAAAAAAAAGTGAAACATAGAACCGCTTTGAACGTGTTATAGTGGTAATAAAAGCATGCTTTAAAAGCAAACCTGTTGATACAGAGCTCTGGTAGCCACCATTGCTGGATCGTTGAAATTTCAATCTCCAGGGCAGCCCTGGCTAGCTGTCTTTCTGACCAGCCATAGTACAGCTCCTGTCTTGTCTGTCCCTCTTAAAATGAAACATATTTTACCGGAACTCAATCTTTGACCTAAACCAGCATTCATAGGTATTCAGTAGTCAGCTTCCTAGAATGTAGTCAAGGCACAAGTGGCTACCATAAATAAATACCCTTGTATCCATGATTTCACAAACACAGTATTTTTAAACGAAGACCTGAATTTTGTCATGGAATCCATACTGCAAATGGAGGAGACTTGATGTTCCAAATACAGTGATCACGTAAATTTGATGAGCCCCAATCACGGTTTGAAGCCTCATGCACACATGCTTTTTCTATTGGCGTTAATGGGCGTTTAGCCGCATTAGCTTTTAGCAGCGTTTTTCTGCCTCTATTCAAAATCATCGGTTGCTTATGAGAGCCTATATTGATCCGACTTTCAGCCCATTGATTTAAATAGAAGTCACATGCAAGTCGGATCATGATGATCCGACTTGTGGTGCAACATGTGCTCTAAGGATCTTGAAGGGTAACTCCAAGCCAAAATGGTAATAAAAATAGTGTGGGCCCCCCCAAGTTCCATACCAGGCCCTTTGAGTCTGGTATGGATCTTGAAAGGGAATCCCACACTGTTTGTTTTTCCATACCAGGGCCTGGTATGGAAATTGGGGGGGGACCCCATGTTTTTTTTCCTTCAGTCTAGTATGGATTTTAAGGTCAACCCCCACTCTAGAAAAAGAAATGGCATGGGGCCCCCCCAAAAATTGTACTAGACCCTTATCCGAGCATACAGTCCGGCAGGTCAAGAAAGGGGAGAGGACGAGTGCGCACCCACCCTCGCATGGGTGGGTGCTTTGGGGCAGGGGGGGCTCTGCACCTCCCCCACCCAAAAGCATCCTGTCCCCATGTTGATGGGGACAATGGGTTCTTCCCGACAACCCTGAGGGTGGTTGTGGGGGTCTGCGGGTAGGGGCTTATTGATATCTGAAACCCCCTTTAACAAGGTGGCCCCCAGATCCCGCCCTCCCATATGAATGAGTATGGGATACATTGTACCTTTACCCATTCACCCCAAAAAAGGCAATGGATTGTAAATAATGACAAGAGACGGTTTTGAGAAGTCCTTTATTAAAAATCTTCCTCTGATTTTCTCCCTCAGGTCTTCTCCCTTGCGTCTTCTCCTACGGGTCTTCTTCCTCTGAACTTTTCCCTCAGGTCTTCCCCCTCAGGTCTTCTCCCTCAGGTCTTCTTCCTCCGATCTTCTCCCTTCTGTGCCTCCATTCTTCCCTGCTGCCAACCTGGTCCTCCTCCAACGCTGTCTCCAGTGATTATAAAAGCCCTGCTCTTTGCAGCTTCTTATATAGGCATGGGGTGTGGCCACCCGGTGACGTCACCCAAAGACCCTACCCCTTGTGTCATCACATGTCACATGAGCAAGTAGAGCAAGACAATATCTTTTAAGCCATCTTGCTTTTGCATCTCCTCTCCTTGAGAGCAGCACAGATTTGGGACCACTTTTTATGTATACTAAGGGGTTGATTTACTAAAACTGCACATGATTGGGTACTGTTTGCAAAGATAAACTGCATCTCATTCAAAAAGCCCTGGTCAAATTCCCTTGCAAAGATAACAGCCTATTAATCTTTAGTAAAACACCCCAGTGAGCTGATCAAAGGAGCTTGGTACCTTGCGATCAAGTGTGTTAGCCATGAATGTGAATTTAATGAGAATGCACAGGTTTACAGCTTTACATGTGTATATGGCTGGATTTCCTTTTTTGCACTTATAGCACTTTATTCTCATCAGGGTATGAGCATTACATGATTTTAATTATTTGAAAATATGTTTGTTTGAGTGTATTCATAATGCAAGCTATTACTTAAGTGATCTAAGTACTAAGTACTACAAAGGCATTGCTAAATTAAGGCCATCCATACACGGCTCGAATCTCTGCAGATTCAGCAGGAATCGGCCAACATTCAAACCATTAATGGGTAGGCTGAATGTATTAAGTTGATCAATCAATCAACTTGGGTGCAACCAGCCTGCCAGATTCTCTTGCAATTATCACTAGCGGCTACTATATGCCCTTGATGATGCCCTGTAGGAGGGGCAAAACACGTTGACGTATTTCTGGTACTGTTACACCAACAACGTCACTTCCGTCCTCCGTGGAACGCATGCCAAGTAGCGGCGAACCCGGAAGAGCCTCATGATTGTCCATGCCCGTTTTTAATCTACATTTTTGTAAGTTTCTTTGCATTTTGCACAAATAAACATTAATTTTACAGTACTTCACTATGAGCACCATTTTTTTTTGTTGAGCCTGGAGGATATTAAAGCTGCCCCAAGAATATTATTGGTGAGACCTGATCTAGACGCTAAGAGGCCTGATATCCACAACACCAGATACAAGTTTGGTTGACCCCCCAGGCTGAAAAGCTGTGGGTCCATTCTCTCTGGTGAGTGGGGATACGAGAGGGGAGTGTGGCATACTTCACAGTATGTTTACATGAAGCACTTCAGCACCTTACTAATGGAGTTTGGAGCACTTGAGCACTTTATATGAGAACTTTTAAAAGACTTTGCATATGTTTATATATATATATATATATATATATATATATATATATATATATATATATATATATATATATATCTTTTTTTGAGCACATTATGTTTATGTTTTATAGGCAAGCACTGTTTTATCATAATTGTTGCAGCTACTATAGCCACTAGCAATAATCACTGTCTTCTCCCAGCAGGGATGGCCCCCATGGAGAAGACAATTGCTGATTCCCCTGTCAACACTTCCCCTGAAACACGTAAACAGGTAAATTTATTTCCTGCAATCCCTGGGGGAGGAAAGAAATTTGCTTTGTGTGTGGACAGCCTAGGAGACATACAGCTGAAATGTGAAAATGACTCTGGAGCTCTACTGGTAAACATTCATGTCAAAACATTATAGACATCAACCCAAATTAGATGCTATAGCATGACTTGAAGCAAACTTTGCACACAATGAATGCCTAAAAGATCATTAACTGAAACCATTTTGCAAAGTGAATTGGTCTTATAGTTCTAATAATCACTGAATACTAGGATACAAACACGTTTTTCTAGAGATAAAAGAGTACAGCTTTCTAATACTCAGTAGAAATTTTGGTAAATTAGGTACTCCTCAATGATACGCCCTTTGGAAAAGCCCTGCCCCTTGCATCATGTGATTGTTAGAATGCATTGCTGGAAGTAGCATGTCCCCACTAATGCCCCGTACACACGTGCAGATTATCTGAAGACTTTTGTCTGTAGACTTACCAAAACCATATAATATGAGGTCAAACCTAAACACTTTCAATTTGTATGCAATCCGGCAGGCCCTTGCACTACATAGAAAAGGTAAATCTGAAGACAAAAGTCTTCAGATAATCTGCACGTGTGTACGGGGCATTACACTTACAAATCTCTAGCTGGAATTAGCCACATATATTTGGGAGGTAAACAGAATGGGCTTCACAATTGGTAAATTTTGGGGTTTGGTACTGTCAGCTCTCTGCCTAATAGTGAATACACAGCCTCATTTTGTAAGTAGTAGATGCTTTTTGCATATACAGTAGATAATGTTCTCTCCTTTCTAGTCCACATAGAAAAAAAAAAAAAGTTTAATGATGTTTGATCACTGAAACATGATTGCTTTGGAATGTAGTTTTTACCCTCCTATTAAAGTGTAACTTCACCCAAAAGGGGAAATTCTGCTCTTTCACCCCCTCTCTCCCCTCTCCCACTTTCACATTTGGTACTTTATTGTTTTTGGGGGGGGGGGGGAGCAGGTATCTGGTTTTGGCAGGTACCCACTCCCACTTCTGGTCAGATCACCACATTGATTTAAGCGGAAGTTTGGCTCCCCTTCTTCCCCCTCAGCCTTCTGGAACATGCCCCAGGTCCCAGAAAGTTACGGGCGCATCCCGGTTCGCGCATTCGCAGTGAGCAGTCCCTCCAAAGCATAGTTAAGATGCCCACACTGGGGGCTGAAGACAGGTGAAGAAACCTGACAGGTGAAGACAGAGCTGGATCCTGGAACAGCTGAGTGTCTGTTTATTAAAAGTCAGCAGCTACAGTTTTTGTATTTTTGTAGCTGCTGACTTTTAATTTTTTCACAGGTGACTGAAGAACCTCTTAAAATATGCTTAAATGTTCTCATAACTTTCAAATGAATATTGCTAATACCTCATATACAATTTTTATTTCATGCATTAATCTATGGATGGATAAAAGAGTTGGATTTTCATTACAACCTTGGTCGAGATCGTGGCTGATATCTCAGTTCACTGAACTTCATTTCTTGCTAAGAATTTAAGTGCATTTGCTATTCAATGTCTTTGCTATGTGAAATAGTTAACAATAAGCCTTCTTTGAATGTCCCCAGTGAATAGCAAGTCGCTAGTGAAATCCGCATGCATATTTTAGCAGTTCTACATTAGCCATTATTAGGCATATAAACATGTATTTTCCTAAGAACCAGACTAAACCACACTTGCTAATTGTTTAAAACTTAGTTTGTTGGTCATAAGCATATATAAATCTTGCAAATATTACAAGCAATGAAAATGTGCACTAATTAGGCTCAATTAAATGGCCACCGTGATTATTTTCATTTATTGTCTTGTTTTTAGTGTGAATATTCATTCTTTATGTATAAAAGCTAATTGAGTCCTCAATGAAGCATCAAAACCTACATGTTATTTCTCCTGCATTAAATAGATTATTAGCCACATGTAAGGTTAATTTAGTGTTAAAGTACTTTTCATTAAATTACTATAAGGACGAAGGATGAACCTTGAGACAAATGCAATTTTAGGCCTAAACACGGAAATGTCTTTGTAACTCAATGGAAGAAAATCTGCTTGTGACAAAGCAGGACTAAATGCAGAAATGAAAATAACTGTATCACAATCAGGCGCTAGACACATTGACTTGTGAAGGCAATAAACTAATTATGCCACCTTAGTGAATATCATTAATTAGACTCCAAGCAACCTATGCAAGCACAGCACCTAGATTTTATAACTATTATGGACGTTAGGGCTAAAGAGGTAATTTATTTGTGGTTAATATGTATAATCTGGCTGTTTCAACAATACTAATGTACTGTGAAAAGCTTCAAAAGCAGAACACGTAGTACCAACACTGATCATAATGGCAGGTATTTTTGTTATGGCTAGTTCAAGTACTGCAAGTATATTCCATTCAGAAAAGTTGATAACATCCTAGTAGGCAAGTTTTCAACACCTTTCCAGTCACAATCTGTATATTACCAATACCCTGCACAATGCTCCACATTAAGGACTATTTACACTGTATTGCTGCATTAACACTCGTTGTGCTACACCTTAAATTGGGTTAGGTTAAGGCAAATAATTTATTTAAAGGGGCCTAATGCACCATAAAAAGTACATATAGCATTTATGGCAGTGCACTGCAACACACATTTATTGGAAAGGTGCATCAGGGTGCTATTCAGAGAAAAATCATATTGCTTAGTGAATGGGGTGAAGCTATCTAATTATATTCAACTAATTAATCTAATAATATTCAAACAAAAAATAATTTATTTTTAATGTTCTTTGCACATTTTCACTTTGGTTCATCTCATTTTGTAAGATAAGTTAAAACTCACTTTGAAAGTGAACATACTCTTCTACTTTTTACATTAACCCCAACATGTTTAAGTTAGAGATACACTTCAAAACATAATTCCAGGAGAGAGTAGGGAGGAATAGGTGTTTTTACCAAGTTTTTATTTCTAGTCCCAAGCTGTTTGTCACCCAGCAATCCTTCCAACAACTGCATAGCACTAAAAGTATGGCAGAAGTTATATTCCTTTTCCCTCTTGGATGAAGGTTTTAATTCTTTTGAAGTGTCCCCATTAAATTTATTTCCTGTCTCTATGGCCACCATCACTAAGGCCTCATTTAGATGAGGGAATGAGTACAAATAGGCTGCAATGTTCAGATACAGCTAAACAGCGCATATTGATGTAGCAGTACTCTGTGCTATGGCTACATTAATCCTGCATGATTAGCTTTGACCAGTTTTTAAGTGGCTAGAAACTCTGGCCCTGGATGCACACTGTCTGCACCCAGGGCTGATCAGAGCCCCTATTTGCATGCAACTGCTCAGGTGAACAGTAATATGCGAAGAGAAGCAGCGCCAACCAATGATTTGTACAGGGTCCAAATCTGGCTGTACAGCTGCTAGCCCTGGCTGTTCATGCACCTACATATCTAAGGGGCTAGTTTCTCCATTTTCAAGATTTTCATGAGTAGCAACCTGTGTGAATGGAGGCTTAAACAGCAAATTAAGGAAAATCTCACCAATGGAGACACAGACACCAACAAAGTCTAATATAGGTTCTAACTCTTCAACATACTATCTAAAACTAGGGCAAAACAAAAAATAAATAGGTATTGTTTAAAGTTAACCTTTAATCAGAGAAAAGTAAGAGATGGACGTCTGTCAGTCCTTTTTTTTTTTTTGTATTCAGCTGGGGAGATTTTTCTGCACCATGTTCCCCAGAGACACAGCAGGAAGTGAGAGAAAATTTCTCCAAAATGGAGGGAGAATCCCCCTTTTAGACAGCAGAGCAAGTTTCTCTATTCAGTAATTTTCCCTTTAGTCTTGTTACAATGACAACTATAACATTTTTGACAATGGTCAACTGAGCAAACAGAAGGTTACATTTTGCTAATGGAACAAAAAACAGCAATATAAAACCAAGAGGGGTTTTACACTTCTTCCCTCAATCTTAAACTAAAAAGAAAAAAAATCGGGCTCTGTATATTGCAGTCTAGATATAGACTGATGCAGTATAAGTTTTTGAGAATGATCATAGGCATGGTGTTCTAACTTAATGTTATCCTTTAAATTAACCTGCAACCTATACCCTAACCCTTCAACTAGAAATTATTATTAAAACAATCCTAACCCTAAAATGTATGTAAAGCCAAAACCCATACCAGGTTTTAATTTCTGTCTGTGTCTCCGCTGAAGAGATTTACCCTTACTATTGGTATTGGTGACCATTGACAATGGGAAAAATTCAATGTTTGTGCTGTCACAAGAACAGGAAGTAAAAAAAAATCTTCTAATGTGGAAACCCATTCTGTCGACAGCTGTCTAATAGGGGATATGTTCCTTCATGTTGGAGAATATCCTCTTACTTCTGCAGTGCCTCTTAGACAGGAAATTAAGTGAAATCTCCCAAATTGGGAACAAAAACAATAAAATAAACATATATAACAAGAATCATTCCCTGCTATATCCAAAACTTAAAAAATGTTTTGGTTTTACGTGTATTTTACCTTATATTTCCAGCTCTTGATCAAAGCCTTAATTTTTACCTAATCCTAGTCTAACTTTAAAGTAACTCCTATAATTCTATACTTACTTTGAAAAGGTGCCTAATGTTCTGGCTTCAAAAGCAAATAGTTTAGTGACTAGAGGTCTTGTGCTTCCGATGTGAACTGATTGCTCGCTCTGAATCGCACAACTTTTTGTTGATACAAACATTACTCTGAATTTTTTCATCACTTACTGTAACTATTGCAGTTCATTAGGTATATCTATAACACAATGTAAAACATTTAAAGACACTTTAACAGTTTCTTCTGTAGCACTATAGTTTATTGTTTGATATGTTTTGACTAAAGCTGTAAGGTAGATTAATTAGTCTGCATAGTGTACAGCTATACTAATGCATTTTACATTTATGCTGATACTTTATATTTGTAAGTACACAACTTGGGTAAGATCAAGTTTAATTGTTCCACATAATGGTAGATAACAATTAAAAGTAATACACGTGGCATCATAATGCCATGAAGTAATATTGTTATTTATCAAGTATGCAATCCATTTAGGATGAAATGTCTCTCCATTCTGTATAGTCAACTAGAAAAACCATGTTTCTGTTGTACTATAAAATGTTAATAGCTAATATACAATGCTTTTATGACGGGACCATTTTTCTAAGCTCCATCAACTTCTTAAAATGGTATCATAATCTTTGGAGTTGTTTAATGTAATAAAATAAGAGACATAATGTGCTGTGTAACTGTGTGTCTCTTTAAAGTGAGAATGCATTATACGCAATGCTCATAACAAAGAAGACACTATAATATGTATTATACCACACAGACAAGCTATTCTAAACCTGCAGAATTTGTTCTGTTAACAAAATGAAGGTACATTTTTTATTCTCATAATGAAGCCGAGTTCCTGCTTTTTTATGGTTGCATTTAAAATAATAAAAGTAAAAAAACTTCATTCATTTGAGAATAGATATATTGTTATGAACAGTGATATTTAAAAGTAAACGCTCATATAAACCACAATTCACGCTCAACATTAAATATATTGTAAAAATGCTATACTATCTATTTGTTTCTATTTTTTGAATACACACTTAAGCAAAAAGATAATGTTTGTCTATTCTGTTTTATCCCAAACCGTTCAATTCTCCTTAAACATCCAGATTCAATTATAAATACATTTGTCACTTTAAAAAAGATTACACTCAAATAGCAATAATATAATTTGCTACCAAAATCCTTAATAAGATGCGTTATGCTTCTTAAAGGACACATATAACACATATAATTACATGGATAACAGTTACAAATGTCCACTCAAGAAGTAGTAACAGTATTATAACACTCAAAATTATATAAAACAATAAGAATTAGAAATCTACCAAAAATGTGCAATCTAAAAATAATGCACCTATTTCACCCCATAAAAATTACATTTGGGTAATGTATTTAAAATATTTTGATAACTAAATATAAATCATCCGCACATAATACTGCTGAAACATTTTTTTCACATTATAGCCAAGATAAATAGACAATAATATGGTGCTGATCATAACTACAAAAAAAAAACTAAAACTTTAAAGTCAACCCACATGTTGTCTCCTGCTTTCACATTTTAATTTTATTGAGAACAATATTTGGAGTCTCAAAACCATCACACAAAAACACAAATGATCCTATAACAATAGCATTCCATTGCTGGAATTATTAGTTTAAAAACGTATGATAAAGTTGAATGCAATCTATATAAAATAAATACTTCATTACAAGATGGTATACAAATTGAGACTGCATACACTGTACATTACGATACATGGATTTTATAAATAGTTCTAAAATTTTAGCCATGAAGAGTATGGGAAATGCAAAGAAATTTTATAGCTGTTACTTTTTTTTTTTTGTTTCTAAATAAAAGTTTTTTTTTTCTAAATAGTATATTTTTTGAGACAGTAGTTCTTGTCAGATGCCCTATATAAAAAAAATGCATTTATAATCATTTAACTTACCACAAAGTATTACATTTACCTCTCTTCAGTGTACGCTGCTCAAGATACAAATCCTGATTCCCAACACTGAACCGGATTTCTTTACATGGTGTATGTTCTAAATGGCTGCTCATTATTTTAAATAAAGCAGAGAGACAGAAAAAAGTTATAAATGATAACAAGAAATTTTTAACTTTCCAAAAGCTACAAATTAAAAAAACACAAGAAAAATGTATCCTTTTTTTTTTTTTTTTACAAAAAAAATAGGAAAATCAAGCACAAAAGAAATAATAAAATATACCTGAGCCAGTGGGTGCTATGCCTAACTGTGTGAGGGGGCACTATGAAAAGTTTTGGGTTATACAAACCTTTTTTTTAAGAAGAAATACAATTTATTCTATTTCTTTTTAAGTCAAAGATGAGATGAATTTGAAACCGTAACCTGACTTCTTGATACAAGGTCTCGCCACATGAGATCGTCTCCAATGCATTCCATTTGGCAAGGAGATATGTAGCTCTTTTTTCTCCATGCATTACAGAGAATGTTAAATCAGTTTGGTGTCCATATAAATGCCTTTGAACCGTGGCATTGCCTGCGGTACCCTGTCATCATCTTGAGGAACACCATTTTTAGATCTTCAGCAGGTACTAATTTAATTTCCTCTACATACAAAAGAAGAGCGTGATTTTCCAGATCAATATCTGATTATATATGTTTGATATGTTGGCAGATAAAGGGCCCTATTCTGGTCCAAAGACTTTTTTGAACCTCAGAGGTACACCATTTTCGCTCCCCTGGGATCTGATTGGAAGGAGGTCTCAAAGGTCTGCAACAAACCATCCTGCTGTTGCTTGTGTTCTTCTATAAAGACTTTGTAAAGATTGAGATTAGAAGAAAAGAAGATCAAGAACCAGGATGTCTTTTACCCATTTTAATCTTTCCTGGGGTCTGTCCTACCTAAAAATAATCGTTTGTAATACAGGTCTACAAAAAGTGATATAATGGGACTAAAGGGGTGTAAAGGAAAGTGAAGCTTGATCCTATCTCATTTTCTTAATGATGAACCACCAACTTTTAAGCCTACCTTGACTATTTTTTCTTTTCTGCCCATGCTCATAGTGAGAGGGCTTCAAATATAGTGCCAGAGTTCAGAAGACCATTAAGCAGGCCTCACAGCTGAAACACAGGAGGCTTAGAATTCATTGAAAAATATAAGATTGCTGTGTGCTTGGATTAGTAAACAATACACAGTATGTGCTACAATGTTTCATTGTGAAGAGGATGAAAATATATTTCTGTATATCATAAAAGCTTGGCTAAATGGAAGCATAATGCACTGCAGCCTGAACTGCTGTAACATAACAATGGAAGAGAAGGCAACCAGAATTAAAGCTCCACAGGCTGATAGCCTGTAGTTAAAGCTGATATGAAGTAGCAAACTAAAGAAGTTAAGGAAAAGTAGATTAAAATTCTTTAAAGGAAAGCTCACCCACAGTGACCATTCAACACTATTATTATATTATTTAAATGCTCCATGAACTGTTTAAATCCTGTATTCTCTCTCTCGTATTCCCTCTCTCTGTCTCCCTCTCTCTCTACTCAAACCAAATTCAAAAGTTTTGTTATACCTGTATAAATACTTGAAGCAACTGCTTGCATGGTTGTTTCAGCCTAAAATACTGTATTTTTTACAGGTCAAAAAGTATCATTTAAATAAATATTTTTCTTGACTGTTTTTCTTTTTTTGCAAATTTGAAAAAAAAAAATGTCCGTTTAATTATGATATTAAAATATTTTAAGAAATCGGCAATCTGTTTTTTATGTTGTTTAAACTGTGCATTTGTAAAAATGGAAATAAAATTGATATAGGTAAATGCAATAATATAATAATTTACCAATTTAAAGAGCAAACAAATGATTATCTATATAACTGTATTATTAATAATAAGAATAACAATAATCATCATCATAATAGTAATTTTTGTAACAGTGTAAGAGTTTACTATTTAGAGACAAAGAAATAGCTTTTATTTATTGCCTTTGTTATATTTTGAGCTCTGGGAACATATAAATTACAGTTGCAAATTAAATGATGTCTATTTATTGATAAGTATATATTACACATTATGGTCAAGTTTTTTTAAAGATAAAGCAAAATTTTTCTTCAGCACATGAAATATATTCCAGGCTGTGTCCCTAAATTGTTTTTAGTGGTTGCGTGTATGAAATGTAGTTATTTGTATTTATTTAAACGTACAATATTCATACACAAGGAACATGCAAAAAGTGTGCACAATAAACCCATATTTTGTTACTGTCTAATGTAAAATTCTATTAATGATCAATACTGTATAGTAAAAGATACTAAAATGATAAATTACCTACATGGATAATACATAACCAATATATCAATAGTTTCCCCGTTATACATACATTATATAAATTGTTGTTTTTTTTATTGTGGAGGGATGGCTTGTTTATTTTTAAGCATCTTTCCCTAATTTCCGCTGCAACAATCAGTTTATAATGTATGCATTAACAATCACAAACCCTTTTATTATCAATTCACGCAAACAGCGGTGCATACTTTGTGCTTCATGTTCTCCTACTGCTTCAGTGTATCCATGTCTAGAACTTGGCTTAACTCACGTGGTCTGTTCTTGCAGACGAAAGAATTTTCCTTGATCTGCTAATTTTCACCCACATGCAGATTATCAAAAACTTTTTTGATGGGTGTCCTTACAGGTAACTCATATGTGAAATCCATTAAGCCTACATTTGTAACCCCTATATTGTATATAAATGTTCCTACAATCTACTTATTTCCCCGCTGTAAATCCTAAAATGCATACTTACTGTTTCAAACTTCAGATAAGTTCCAGATGACAGCGAATTATTGTATGTTCTTCTTTCCATCGTTCTTCTTCAAACTCTTCTCCTGCTTTCCTTGGCTCCATCTGTTACAGAAGAATAAGTGTCCCTGCTGCTATCATCCTCTCTGGCTACTACTTGCTCTCTTGATCCCACTCCCTCCCACTTTTTGCCTCTGTTCTGGTCCACTTACATTTTAACTCCTCCCTCTTTAAACAAGACATGTTCACAGATACCAAAAATAATGAGTTATGACTTGTTACATCTATGTATTCCTAAGTAGCCCTAGGTCTTAAAGTCTAAAAATGTTCAGCATTTTCCTTGGGTGTTAATGTTCTGCTTGGAGAAACTTATTGTAAATGCAACATTAGCGATTGGTGGTAGTGCTTAAATTATGGATACTTATGGAAAGTAACATACTGTTAGTATAATGACTAGTCATACAACATAAATCACAATGGGGTTGCTTTAATAAAACTGTAGAGTGCAAAACCTGGTGCAGCTCTGCATAGAAACCAATCAGCTTCCAGTTTTTATTTTTTTTTGTGTCAAAGCTTAATTGAAAAAGCTGAAGGCAAAAACGGATTGGCTACCATGCAGAGCTGCACCAGATTTTGCACTCTCCAGTTTTAGTAAATCAACCCTTATGTGTTATATTATTTTTCTTTTTT